>NW_006399854.1:3683570-3734417 GCF_000299155.1 Elephantulus edwardii | reverse complement strand
TAAATGTTCATTAAAACTAATAAAACTTAATAATAATAAAAAAAAGAAAAAAGAAAGTAGACTGCCACATCTTCATGGCACATGTGGTGGGTTCCAAATGCCAACCTTTTGGTTAGCAGCCAAGCACCTTAGCCACTGCACTGCTTGGCAATCAATTAGTGTCCAGTATTAGAGCTTAATCCTTCTTTCCTTATTTTCACACCATCAAAATAAACATTTTCCTAAGTAAAAAAAAGAAACCCAAGCCAAAAAAAAAAATCTGTTCTTGAAAACAATGTATTCAATTTTTGTAAATAAACTACTATTTAAAAAAAAACCTTTAAAAACAATATATGCAACTTTATTTAAATAATTCCAAGATCTTACTCTCCTGAGCCCAGGTTAAATATCATATGACTCTCATCCTAGCATGCATTTCTCTCCCCTGCAGGAATCCACCATAGTGGTACTTACAATGTGTGTCTGCACATATTCATCATCAGATTCAAGGAGAAGTTCTGATTGTTGGTGGTCTTACATCAGGGCCAGTCATATTTAGTGCATTTATCATAGCTATAAAGTGAAGTCTGCAAATAGCTCTAGGAGGTAATAAACTCTTCTCATTGTAAAGAACCACATTTTATTCCTAACAGATGTCATAGGTTTGATACATATTGAATAAGTAGGAAAATAATGACTAATGTATTAATAACCTTCAAGTAATAGTATAATGTGAACATTTTTACGCCAAACATTCACTTTATTATAATCATTTTCATGTAACATAAATTCTATCCAGACAAATGGACATGCAGAAAAGATTTTCAATTTGACCCATACAATGATTGGTAGTTTTACAAACTCAGTGATTTTTTTTAAAAAATTTATTTTATTATTTTTTGTGTATATACCACCAAATCAGATATGACTGAAAACTCAATTATTTTAACTTTAAGAATCGCAGCACAACTTTTTTGCTATTTGTGTTTTTCAGTAAATTTTTTTCTTTTCTTTATTTAAATAAAATTTGCATTTTATACTGGTTAATTTTAAAAGTTCATATACATTGTTTTTCATAACATATCTTTCCCATTTCCTTTACCACTCCTCCCTCCACCCATCAAATTATGTGTCCCTATGATTAACCTCCAATCCCTAACCCACCCATCCTCAACCCTCTTCTCCCACCCTCCCTCCCCCTTGGATCATCATACACAGGCTACAATAATGGTCTTATATAGTATTTGTCCTATGGGATCGAGTTAGTTAGGTAGTGATTTTTAAAATCATAGCTCCTGCATACTGCATAGTTTTCCATCATGTGAAAGTACCATAATTTCTCAATCCACTCAGTTGTGGTTGGACATTTATGCTGTTTCCATGTTCTTGAGATAGTGAATAACGCTGCTATGAACATTGGTGTATGAGTCTCCACTTATGCCTCAGTTCTCATTTTCTTGGGGCATATTCCAAGTAGTGGAATACCTGGGTCATACAGAATTTTCTATGTTCAGCTTTTTAAGGAAACACCAAACTGCCATTCAGAGTGGTTATACCATTTTACAATGCCATCAACAATGTATAAGAGTTCCTACCTCACCACATTATCTCCAACATTTATTACTTACCATCCTGTTAAACTTTGCCACTGCTACTGGAGTGAGATGGTATCTCCTTGTGTTAATAAATTTAAAAACACACACACACAAAAAAACCCCACAAACCAAAAACCAAACACCCGCCTTCCTATCTCCATACTTGTAAACCATGAACCTAGATAGCAATCTATGACCTAGAAATACAATTAAGATTTACAAAAATGACTGGAACAGTACATGGACAGAGACCTGCCAGAAATACAAGCTGGGTTTAGAAGAGACCATGGCAGTAGGAATATAATTGCCAATGTCAGATGGATCTTGGCTGAAAGCAGAGAATACCAGAAGAATGTCTATTTGTGTTTTATTGACTATACAAAGTCATTTGACTTGTGTAGATCACAACAAATTGTGGTAACACTGAGAAAAATGGGAATCCCAGAACACTTGATCGTGCTCATGAAAAATTTAAACTTGGACCAAGAAGCAGTCATATGAACAGAGCAAGGGGAAATTGCATGGCTCAAAATCAAGAAAGGAGTGCATCAGGCATGTGTCCTTTCTCCATACCTTTTCAATCTATATGCTGAACAGATCATTTGGGAGACTGGACTTAATGAAGAAGAATGTGGCATCATTCAACAATCTGCAATATGCAGATGACACAAGCTTGCTCACCCAAACTGAGGAGAACTTGAAGAGTTTGCTGCAGAAGGTAAAGGACTGCAGGCTTCAATATGGATTGCATCTTAACATCAAGAAAAGAAAAATTCTCACCATGTGTCCAATTGGAAGCATCATAATAGATGGAGCAGAAACTGAGACTGTTAACAATTTCATCTTACCTGGATCTACAATCAACACTCTTTGGCACCAGCAGTCAAAATCAAAAGACAAGTTGCTTTGGGAAAGTCTGCTATCAGAGATCTCTCCAGAGTGCTAAGAAGCAAAGATGTATCAGTCTAGAGACTAAGGTGAACCTGACCCAAGCCATAGTCTTCTCAATTACTTGCTATACATGTGAGAGCAGGACAATGACTAAGGATGACAGAAGAATCAGTGCCTTTGAGTTGTGGTGCTGGAGAATAGCATTGAAAATATCACGAACTGCCAGGAGAATAGATTTTCTATACTAGAGAGGGTGAAACCAAGTTGTACCTTGGAGGCAAGAATAGTGAAGCTCCATCTCAGAACTTTGGGCATGTTGCCAGGACAACATGCTTAGAAGGATGGAGGGTCAGTGCAGGAGAGGAAGACCCTGGAAGAGATGAGTTGGCACAGTGGCAAGATAAAAAGGTGATGTTGACTACACACAAGAGAAATTCATCTTACATCAAAGTTTTAAAGATGTCATGTTGTTGTTGTTTTTGTTGATTGCCTTTGAGTCAAGAACAACTCATAGCGACCCTATGAACAAAAGGTCTGAAGCCCCTCTACAATTATCAACATTTATCAAAGTTCATAGAGTTTCCAGAGGCAAGTTGTTTAGGAACTTATGCCACTCCTGCTTCCAAACTTGTCATAGAATGTTATTGCTTGAGTTGTCTGCGATGCATAGTGACCCTATGTAGAGCAGCTCTGAACCCTTCCCTTTCCTGAGCCAGTCTCACTAATTCTGACACACCAGCCCCCATTGCCCTAGTTACTGTAACAATCCATCTGATCCGGGGTTTTTCTCTCCTGCATTGTCCCTCCGCCCTTTCGAGCATGATGCCCTTCTCCAAGGACTGACCTCTGCTGGCCACACACTCAAAGTAAGTAAGACAGAGCTTCAAAATACTACCCTCCAAGGAGAGACTTGGTTTCACCCTCTCCAAGACAGACTTATTTGTTTTGGCAGTCCATGGTATATTCAAGACTCTTCTCCAGCACCACAACTCAAAGGCATCTATTCTTCTTCTGTCATCCTTAGTCATTGTCCAACTTTCTAAAGCATAACAAGTAATTGAGAAAACAATGGCCTGAGTTAGGCATACCTTTGTATCTAGACTGACTTTGATGCTCTTCAGAACTCTGGAGAGGTCGATGACAGCAAATTTGTCTTTTGATTTCCTGACTGCTGGTATTAAGAGTATTATAGTGACTCTGAGCAAGCTGTAATTGCTAACAACCTCAATCTCTTCTCCATCTATTATGGTGCTGCTAACTGGCCCAGTGGTGAGAACCTTTGTCTTCTTGATGTTGAGCTTCAATTCATATTGAAAACTATAGTCCTTGATCTTTTGCAGCAAGTGTTTCAGGTCTTCTTCCATTTCAGCGTGCAAGATTGTGTCATCTGAGAGCAAGGTTGTGTCATCTGCGTATCGTAAGTTGTTAATGAGTCTCCTTCCAATCTTGATTACAGACTCCTCCTCATAAAGCCCTGTTTCCCAAATCTGTTCTGCATACAGATTGAAAGTATAGCCAACCTAATCCCCTATAACTGATTGGCTGATCACATCAGATGACACTATGGAAGATGATTACATAACTGCCAAATTGCATTCTCACGTAACAGCCAAACTACTGAGAATCAAGGCCCAATCAAGTTGACACATATTTTGGGGGGACAAAATTCAATCCATCACAAAGAGGTAATCTACCAAATAGCTAGATACTACTCTTTTTTAATTCTTCATAAAGTTAACATCTTTCATCACTGTTAAACTAAGGGTTACCTTAATTTTTATTATAATAGAAAAAATATAATAAAATGCATCTTGGATAGAATTTTTATTTAAAGTTCAAATTTTTTAGATTATACTTCTTTTCATTCTGTCACTGTCAGCAACTCAAGAAAGGAACTGTTTATGTTATAAAAAAGTTTTCCTATCATTTAAAAGGGATCTCTAATTGTTAAGTTATAAATAAGGAGCTGTGTTACCAACCCAAAGGCATATGGTTTGAATCCACAGGAGAAAGGCAATCTCCCCATATGATTTATGGCTTCTAAAAACCCTCTAGAGCATCAGCTGTAAATAGGTTAGAATTCAATGGTACATAAAAACACAGACAATATCATTTCAAGAATTTTGATTTACATATGGAAAGTAAAGAATTTGCTCTCTCATTGAACACGTCACCATTCAAAATATTTTTTAAAAATCTATTAAAAAAATAGATTCCAGAATATTGATGTTTGTTGTTGTTGTCTACTGTCGAGTCAGAACTGACCCATAGCTGACCTCTGGAGGGTTTTCAGAGGCAGTTAATCACTTGGGAAGAGAGCGCCTATCTTTCTCCCACAGAGCAGCTGGTGGATTCGAGCCTTGTCCCTTTGGGATTGAAGCTTCTTGTCACTAGGCCACCAGTGCTCCCTGATGAGGGAGCATAATGATGAGGAAGTAATAAAAATGCTTTTACTGTAACAAGCAGCCCAAAATAGACCAAGTCAGCATAAGCATTATAGTAATGTAAAGACCAAAGATTAGCCAATAACTTCACCATCTCATCTCTTTGACTAAAATATTTTTATAAACAGGAACTAGCAAAATGTTTAGTAAAATTAACAACAAATGTTGCTTGGGCCTAAATGTGTATTATGCTCATGCTGTTTTACTGAATGACATCACTGTTCAATTCAAACCATTTATATGATTTTGAAAGAAGCTTTACATGAGCAAAGGCAACTTTTAGAGTCATACCATTAACAAAAAAAGGTCCCAGGAATTGATAGGATACCAACTGACATGTTCCAAATAACAGATGCAGCCTTGGATGTGATCACCAGTATATGCCAGAAAGTTTGGAAGAAAGCTACCTGGGCCAAGTGAATGGAAGAGATCTGTATTTGTTCCCATTCCCAAGAAATTTCCAACAGAATGTGGAAATTATTGAACAATAACATTAATATATCAACATATGATATATTGAATATCATACAAAGATGGCTAGAATAGTACATTGACAGATAACTGTCAAAAGTTCAAACTGAGTTTTATAAAAGGCCATGGCACCATAGATACTATTGCTAATGTGAAATGAATCTTGGCTGAAAGCCGAGAGACTATTAGAAGAATGTTCATTTGAGTTTTATTGACTATGCAAAGGCATTTGACTATGTGAGTCATAACTAACTATGGCTAACCTTGAGAAGAATGGCAATTTCAGAACAACTAGTAATGCTTACGCAAAATCTATACCTAGACCAAGTAGCTGTTTACAAAAAAAATAATTTTATACAGAGCAGGGGAACACTGTATAGTTTAAAACTGAGAAAGGTGTGTGTCAGGGCTATCTCCTCTCTCCACACTTATTCAATTGTATGTTGAGAAAATCATTCAAGAAGGTGGACTTTATGAAGAAGAGTGTGGTATCAGGATTGAAGGAAGGCTTTTCAACAACCTGCATTATACAGATGACATAATGTTGTTTGCTGAGAGTGAAGAGGACCTGAAATACCTGATGTAGTGGATCAAGAGACTGCATCCTTCAGCACAGATTACATCTCAACATCAAACAAACAAAAATCCTCACCACTGGACCAATAAGGCAATATCATGACAGATAAAGACAAGATTGAAATTGTCAACCAGTTCATCTTGCTTGGATACACACACAGCACTCTTAGTATCAGCAGTCAGGAAATTAGGAACTATATAGCATTGGTAAAGTCTGAGGTCTCTCCAAAGTCATGAAGAGTAATGATGTCAGTTTAATGACTAAAGTAGACCTGATCCAAGTCACAGTCTTTCAAATAAGCTGGTCTGAATCTGCAAGATGGACAATAAATAAGGATGATATGGAAGGGGGGTGGGAGATGTCTTTGTGTTGTGGTGTTGAAGAGTGCTGAATATCCCATGGACTGCCAAAAGAACAAACAAATATGTCTTGGAGAAAATGCAGCCAGAATGTTTCTTGGAGGAAAAGATGATTAAGCTTCATCTCACATATTTTAGACATGTTGCTAGGAGAGGTTCCTCGAAAAGGACATCATGTTAGGAAATTTGGAGGCTCAACAAAGGAAAGGAGCACCCTCTACAGATAGATTGACACAGTGGACTCAAGTGTATTGAGGATGATAAGGATGGCACAAGATAAAGCAGAGCTCAGATCTACTGTTCATAGAGTCCCTGTGAGTCACAGTCAACTCAGTAGCATTTAACAACATCACCATAACAAAGAGAGTTCTGATGGCCTAGTATGGATACAGAGTCTTTCTGCCAAATCCAAGGTGGTTGTTGTTGTTAGGTGCTATTGAGTCAAGTACTACTCATATCAACTCTATGAACAACAGATCTGAACTCCATGCTATCCTCGGCCATCATCATAATTTATGACATAGGTCAAGCCCACTGCTGCAGTCACTGTTTCAACCCATCTGTTTGAGGTTCTTCCTCTCTTTCACTGACCCTCCACCTTTCCAAGCACAATGTCCTTCAAGGGAAAATCTGTCCTAACAACATCCCCAAAGTATGTGGAACAAAGTTTCATCATCTTTGCCTCCAAGGAATATTCTGGCTATACATTCTTCAAGACAAGATAAGACTAAAGTGTTCCTGATTGCTGATTCAGTTTATGGCCTTTTCAATCTCTTGCTATGCATCTGAGAACTGGACAATGAACAAGGATGAATGAAGAATTGATTCCTTTGAACTGTATGGTGTTGGAGAAGAGTGCTGACTATCCCAATCCTGACTAAAAGAACAAACAGGTATGTCTTGGAGAACTCAAAGGTGGAAGGTTCAAACTCAGCATCTTTCTCTAAAGGAGAAAGATAGGCAATCTTTTCCCATACAGTTTATGGCCTCTAAAAATCCACTGAATGGTCAGCTATGTGTCAGTTTTAACTCCACAGCAACAAGCTGAGTTGACATTGTAATAAAGAAGCTCTGATGGCACAGTTCATTAGATGTTGGGCTGCTAACTGAGAAGTCACAGTTCAAGTCTACTGTTTGTTCCATTGAAAGGCAGTCTCCTCCCATAAAGACTTATACTGCCTTGGAAACCTAATGGAAAATTGCCTTGAGTCAGAACTGAATCAACAGAAGTATGTTTGAATTAAGTATACAACATATATATTCTTCTTCTTGTGATGTGCCATCAAGTTGACTTCAACTCATAGCTACTCAACAGACCAGAATAGAACAACAGACCAGAATCTTGCCCTATTATGTGCCATCCTCACAGTAGCCGACATGTATGATGTATTTTTCCAAGGACAAACCCCTCCTGACAAGATGTCCAAAGTATGTGAGAAAAAGTTTCACCATCTTTGCCTCTTAGGAACACCCTATTTGTACTTCGTCCAAGACATATTTGTTGATTCTTTTGTCAGTCCATGGTATACTTACTAGTCTTCTTCAACACCAAAATTCAAAGCAATCAATTTCTCTTCAGTCAACCATATTCATTGTCCAACCTTCAGATGCATAAGAAACAACTGGTGATTTGGATCAGGCACACCTTGGTCTTTAAACAGACATCATTGTTCTTTAGCATTTTGAACAGTTCCTTGATAGTAGACCTTCCCAATGCAACACATCTTTTGATTTCCTGAGTCCTACTTGGGAGCTCTGATGGCTTACTGCTAAGGCTTGGTACTCAAAACGTAAAGGCAAAAAAATAAAACCAAAAAACCCACTAAATTTAAAGGCACATGATTTGAACCCACTAGCAACTCTCTAGAAGAAAGATGAGCAATCTCCAGTGTGACTTACAGCCTCTGAAAACCTCAAGGATCAGTTATAAGTTCGTTTCGACTACATGGTATATAACAACAACCCCTTCTTCCCTGCCGCCGCCTCCTTCTCTCTCTCTCTTTCTCTCTCTTTCTGCCTCACTCCAAACTTACGGATATATGGATATGGAGCTCTGGTGGTCTAGCGTGTAGGAAGTTGCTATAAATTGGTTCTGACTTAACAGCAATGAGTTATTAGGAGGGAATGTTGTTGTTGTTGTTATTATATGCTGTTGAGTTGGTACCCACTCAGGGTTGCTCCTTCAATGAGTTTTCAGAGACTGTTAATCTCCCAGGAGAAAAATGCTCATTTTTCTCCTTTGGAGGAGATGGTGGATTCCAACTTCCTGCTTTTAGGTGGAAGCACAACCCAGTAGCCCACCAGAGTTCCTTATGCATATGTATGTATGTTGCTATTGGTGAGTACCATTAAGTCAGAACTGACCCATAGCTGACCCTCCAGTGGGTTTTCAGAGGCAATTAATTGCATAGAAGGAGATTGCCCATCATTACTCCTCAGAACAGCTGGTGGATTCAAACTCTGTGTCTTCAGGATTGCAATGCAGCTTCTTGCCACTAAGGCACTGGAGCACCATATGTATATGCATTATTATTGTTGTTTTTATGTGACATTGGCTCAACTACAACTCATAGGGATCCTGTGAAAAACAGATCTGAATCTTGCCCTATCCTGTACTATCCTCACCATCTTGGTCATGTCAAATCCAGGTGGTCAATTCATCAACTCACTGTGTCAATTTATCTCTTTGAAAACTGGTTCCTTGCAAAAACATGTCCAAAGTAAGTGAGATGAAATTTCACCATCATTGGCTCCAAGAACCATTCTGGTTGTACTTCATTCATGACTGAATGTTTGTTCTTTTGGCAGTCCACAGGAGTGCTCTACTCTAGTGACATACTGGTAAGAAGCTATGCTACAATCCCAAAGGTAGATGGTTCAAATCTACCTGCTGCTCTGCAGGAAAAGGATGGGCAATCTTCTGTGTGATTTACTGCCTCTGAATATTTGCTAGAGGGTCAGCTATGAACCAGTTCTGACTCAATGTCACACAACACAGAACATTCAATACTCTTCTCCAACACAAATCAAAGGCCTTGATTCTTCTTTGGTCTTCCTTATTCTTTGTCTAAATTTCAGATGCATAGGAAGCAAATGAAAATACCATTACTTAAGTATACCTTAGTCTTTAAATTAACATTCTGCTCTTTAGAATTCTGAAGAAGTACTTGGCAGCAAATTTCCTTAATGCAGCGTGTACACACACACACACACACACACACACACACACACACACGTACAGTTTAACAGAACAGGAAACTCTTGATGGGAAAAAAAAATATAGTCAGTGAGCCACTATTACACTGAGAAACCATTCATTGAATTGATAGGTTGTTGTGTGTGCGGTTTTTACCACAGTTTTAATCATGTCTTTTAAGAGAAGTCCCAACCCCAATCATATTTCCCGTGTCTCAAGGTCAAGGCAAAGGAACTAGGTAAGGAAGTAGGAACAGAGAAGAGTTGGCAACTGCTAGTTTGGAATGCTGTTAAATAAGCATTCTTGATGGAGGTGGAGGCAATAAAAATTAGTGCTTACAGATTTGCTTTCTGACAACAAAAGAGCTGAACTCGAGTGCTGGCTTCATCCCTCTCTATGTGTCTATAGGCGTTACTTTTCGCAACTATACACTGAGGATAATACATATAAAGATGAAATCAGATAGTTCATTAACAATGCTTAACACAGTGCTGACACGAAGTAAAAAAGATCCATTGTGGCACAGTGCTCAGCTGCTAACTGGAAATGTTGGTGGTGCAAACCTTGCAGCTGCTCCACAGGTGAAAGACGTAGTAGTCTACTTTTGTAAAGATTTGCAGTCTTGGAAAAACTATGGGTACTTCTACTCTGTGCTAAAAAGTTGCATTAAGTAAGAATCAACTCAACAGCAATAGCTTTGGATTTCTGAACACCAAATAGACCAGAGTAGCTGCTCATAGTAAGAGTAGCTGTGGTGGTGATAGTCCTGGTGAAGGTATTGTTCAGTCAACTCCAAGTCACTGCAATCTTACATACAAGAGGAGAAAATACAGCTCAGTAGCATGTTATCCTCATGATCACCAGCATAGCTACTGCACCAGTCCATCTTATCAAGGGACTCCCACAACCTTATTGAACTTTCTGCTTTATCAAATACCATGTCCTCCTCAATTGAGGACATTGGAGTTTGTACATGTTGAGGGTCAGCAAAAGAGAAGAAGACCCTCAACCAGATGGATTGACAGTGACTTCTCCAATGAGCTCAAATATGTCAGAAATTATGAGGATGACATAGGTTGGGACAGAGTTCAGATCTGTTGTTCACAGTGTCATTGTGAGTCATACTCGACTCTACAGCTCTTAACAACAACCTCAAGTGAATGATCCCTTCTGATGGCAAATTCAAAGTAATCAAGTCAGACAATGTTTTATTATGATCCGTATGGTTTTCATTGGCTACTTTTTGAAAGTAGGTCACCAAGTCTTTATTTCTTAGCCTAGAAGCTCTACTGAAACCTGCCCACCATAGGTGACCTTATTGATATTTTAAATACTAGTAGTGTAGTTTCCAAAATCATAGCAGTACTCAAGCCATTACAGTATGGCAAACTAACAAATGCGTATTGTTACTGCTTTTGTTGTTGTTACATGCCACTGAAATCAGTTCTTACTTTGTTACTCATAGTGATCCTATGCACAACAGAATGAAATCCTACCTACCCAAGCCTGTGCCATTCTCGCAATCTCTGCTGTGCTTAAGCCAGGAGTTTTGTAACATATGAGGAAGGCTTGTGTTGCTTTTAAGTTGGACAGAACTGAATTTGAGCTAAATTTCTTATTCTCCCTAAATCGCTTTATTTCTTTTTTTTTTTTTAAGTGTTCTGGGATTCCCATTCTTCTCAATGTCAGCTACAAATTGTTATAATTCATGTAGTCAAAAGGCTTTGCATAGTCAATAAAGCATTCTTCTGGTATTCTTTACTTTCAACCAGGGTTTACTTGTCATTAACAATGTCTAAGCCATTTTTTCTTTAAATTTAGGTTGTTTATTTTTCATTTCAATGAACATCTACAGAGATTTTGGGATTCCATTCATTCATTGTTGCACCCTTCTCCCCGCACAAAGCCCTCCCCCTCCCCCCATTTATTAATTTCACAGTTTTTCTGATGATTAAATTACACTATATATAGACATGCCATGGGTTTTGCAATTACTTGCTGTGCATCAGAGAGCTAGAAAACAACAGAAGATGCTAAAAGAAGACTCTATGCTTTGAGTTGTGGTGCTGAAGAAGAGTGTTGAACATACCACAGACTGCCACAAGAACAAACAGGTCAGTCAGTCCTGGAGAGGGTGAAAACAAGCTGCTCTTGGCAGGCAAGGATTTTGATGCTCCATCTTACATACATTAGGCACATTCATGGCCAGGAGGGACCAGTCCTTGGAGAAGAATATCGTGCTTGGAAGGGTGAAGGGGCCGCGCAGGAAAGGAAGACCCCAGATGAGATGGATTGACTCAGTGACTGGAGAAGTGGGATTTGGTCTGTCAGAGACAATGAGATTGGCTCAAGATAGGGCAGGATTTTAGAGCTGTTGTACATTGGTTCACTACACAGGCAACTCAATGGCACTTAACAACAATGTGTACACACACACCCACATACCCTTAGGTCTGAAATGTCTGAAAAGTATGCTATTATTACAGTGGAACTCACAGAATGATCAAAGAAATTTGAGGAGGTATTGACAATATCAGACTTCTGATTTGAAGTTCAATAGCTTATGATAAAATTTGAAAACCATCAGAATCTCAGACTGTGGAACCCATCAACTCTCCCACATTTCTAAAGACAGGTACATCACAAAAGTTGATCAAATAAGCACATTATTTCCCTTTCTGCATCTGCTCACCCTCTGGCATTTCTCAGGTAATAGTATATTGTAAATCTCTGAGCCAGTTTCTCAAATGTAGACCTTTCTCTTTTTCACCCCAAGGCTATGAACTTTGGTTAGTCTTGCCTCATCTGAAAGAAAAATTTATGAGTTTGTGCCTTGACTAAAGATATTCCTTTCTCTTGGAAAATAGCTCTTCCAGGATACAACTATTAAGCAGTAGTTCTGTCAGTCACAACAATGGTTTTCTGATCCAGAGATTAACACAGACAACCAGAGATCTTCCTTAGAATTTATCAGATTGGAAATAAGTCATCTTCAATTAATTACATGGAACATAATCAGGGTGCTACTAGAAGCCATGATTCCAAACTCCTAGGGAAATCTTTTTTGAAAGACTAAATCTAACTTGGTGAGACGCAAAACCAAGTGAAATATCTAAACTGTTGCACTCCTGATCTTCGTTGCTTGGTATCATGATCCAATTTTCCTAGGCGAGTTCAACTGGGGTTTCTGGCTCCTGGAGAAATTATTATCAACATATAAAGGCAAGAATGCTGCTATACCTTGGAGATAACTAGAATCTGTCATTCATTCTATCACTGACAGGATGCTTTCTCTCTACTGTTGTCCAGGAAACTTGATCATTTTTATTTTAAGATACTGCTTATCAGGATCTAGATAACTTGATCCTTGAGAACTCCCATTATTTTACCTCCAAAGCTTCTTCCATCAGTCAGAGATTAAGTATTTTTCTTGATCAAGTTTGAAAAGGATTTGATTGGTTTTGTTTGGGGTAAGTGCCTGCTCCAAGACCAATCAACGTTGACTATGATATAATGTAGTCTCTGTACTTGTTCCACTGTATCAACCACAACATAGCAATTCACCTAGTCCTTCATAACCTGTCTCCAACATTCCTCTTAAACTCACCTCCCACCATTCATTTACATAAAACCTACACTTCAGACACACTGTCCTCCTCCTTGCAAAATAAATCTTTCTCTTCAGTACTTCCATAACCAGTTTTATATTTATTTATATTGTATTCCTCAAATGGATTCTAAGCTCTTTGGTGGCAAATCCACTGCCATCAAGTCAATTCTGACTCACAGCAAGCCTACAGGACAGAGTGAAAATGCCTTATAAGGTTTCCAAAGCTGTAAATCTTTCCAAGTCACTACAGCTCTCTCATGGAACGTCAGGTGAACTTGAACCACCAGTCTTTTTTATTTTTTACTAGCCACTGAGCTTTTCAACCTGTGTGCCAATAGGGCTGACTTTCAGGAACAAAGATCATAATATAGTCTTTTCATCCTTGAGCAACAAATTCAATGCCTTTCACTTTATCAGAACTTGGCAAATGAATAACATTCTTCAGAAATGTTCACTACATAACATATCATTATTAACCATCAGTCACTAGGTAACAATGAAATACCTCTAACTAGAGATGACTCTGGAGCTTAACTTCTCTAACCAGTTTGTGTGTTTTCTAAAATAGAAAGAACCCACCAAGCTATGGAGATACAGCCTGCCCTCTTTCTTCCACTCAAAGTTGGCCTTTATTATTAATAATTTTAAAAAATCATCCCTTGTTGCAAAATAGATATACAGTACAACAAAGAGCAATATTTTGTCCTGAGTAGAATGTTCTTTAGTGCACTAAAATGGCAGAAGATTCCCACATATTTTCATCATTATCTTCAGAATAGAAGGAAAAGCTAAATAAACAGCCTGGTTTTCTAAGGCTTTTCCCGCTCTCACAATCCTAGCCTCAACTCTGTTTACCCAAATCACAACACAGCTTTAGACTGCCTGTCAGCACAGCGCATCACGCTTGAATGAACAGCAGGTCAGCAAAGGAGAGGAAGACACTCAATGAGATAGGGTGACACAGTGTCTGCAACAATGAGCTTAAGCACAGCGGAGATTACAAGAACAGCAAAGGATCCAGCAAGGTCTCGTTCTGTTATATGAGGGGTCACTGTGAGTCAGAGCCAATCCAATTGCACCTAACAATGGCAAAACAATACCAGCACAGCTGACTCAATGTTCATAGCATGACAGACAAAGGAAATAGAAGTTAAGTATTCCTCAAATTCGGAAATCATTTGTCAAAATCAACACTCTGGGGGTGCTGCAGGGTGAGGGGGGAAGCTAAAGGCTGCAGAGTTTGGTGGGTGGAGGGAGAGAATGAAGGAATTAGGAAAGATCCAATGGGTATCTGAAAAGATGAAGTAGTAGTGGGCATAGATCAATGGTGACTCATTTTATATTCCATCAGCATTGCTGCCCAAGTTTGAGAAGACTTTCAGTCTATTTTGTATTGCCATTAGAATATGCTCAGAAGCTGTAATTTTGTATTACGTTTACCTTTTGGTCCTTCAAAAATTACCATCAGAGCTAAGGATCAGGAATGTGGCTGTGGTTGCAAATATCATTTTAAAGGGACAACACTCTTGGGAAAGCAGAGGATTAACTAAGGAAAGGAAGACCCTCAACAAGATGGATTGATACAGGAACTGCAACGATGAACTTAATAACAATAGAGATTATAAGGATGACACAGGATCAGACAAGATTTCATTCTGTTGTACACAGAGTCACCATGAATCAGAGAGAACTCGACGATGCCTAACAATTGCTCCTATAAAATCCATTAACTTGGTGTTCTGAAGGCAAATATACAGCAAGACATTCAGAAATACGACAAATTCTTTTCCAAATCAATGTGCTATATTAACAATAAATGTCAAGAAAATTCCTATGACTGGACCTTTTCTAGAGGAAAATGAGGAGCCCAGATGGAGCACCAGTTAAAACATTTGACTGATAACAAAAAGTTTTGTGGTTCAAATTCACCAGCTGCTTTGAAGGAGAAAGATGTGACAGTCTGTCTGCTTAGGATGTATATTGTTGTTGTTGTTATGTGCCGTCGAGTCGTTTCCGACTCATAGCGACCCTATGCACAACAGCCCTAAACCCTGCTCTATCCTGTGCCAACCGCACCGCCTCTGACACACCCATCCCGATTACCCCAGTCACTGAATCAATCCATCTCATAGAGGGTCTTCCCCTCCTGCGCTGTCCCTCCACCCTCCCAAGCATGATGTCCCTCTCCAAGGACCTCCCTCCTGGCAACATGTCCAAAGTATGTCAGACGAAGCCCCAGAATCCTTGCCTCCAAGGAGTAGCTTGGTTTAATCCTCTCCAAGATGAATCTGTTTGTTTTCCTGGCAGTCCATGGTACATTCAGTACTCTTCTCCAGCACCACAGCTCAAAAGCATCCACTCTCCTTCTGTCCTCCCCAGTCATTGTCCAACTCTCTGATGCATAACAAGCGATTGCAAAGACCATGGCCTGTATCAGGCGCACCTTAGTCTCCAGAGAGACACCGTTGCTCCTGAGTACTTTAGAGAGGTCCCTAACAGCAGACTTTCCCATCGCGATACGCTTTTTGATTTCCTGACTGCTGATGCCAAGAGTGTTGACTGTGGAGCCGAGAAAACTGAAGCTGTGAACAATCTCAATCTCTTCGCCATCCATCCTGACGCTGCCAATTGGTCCAGTGGTGAGAATCTTTGTTTTCTTGACATTGAGCCTCAGTCCATACTGAAGGCTGCAGTCCTTGACCCTTCACAGCAAGTGCCTGAGGTCCTCCTCAGTTTCAGCAAGCAGGGTTGTGTCATCTGCACAACGGAGATTGTTAATAGATCTTCCACCAATCCTGATGCCACAATTCTCATAGAGCCCAGCCTCTCGGATAATCTGCTCTGCATACATGTTGAAAAGGTATGGAGACAGGCTGCATCCCTGGCGTACACCCTTCCCAATTTTGAACAATGCAGTGTTACCCTGCTCTGTTCTGACTACTGCCTCTTGGTCCAAGTATAGGTTTTGTATTAGCACAATTAAATGTTCTGGGATTTCTTGGAAAATCCTATAAGGCAGTTCTACTCTGTCCTATAAGGTCACTGTACATTGGGGAGGGGGAGGGGATGAGGTGGAGACTTTGGCTGGGAAAGTCTATTTTGTAATAATAGGAAGACGATAACAAACACATTGAGCGTTCATTACGTACTAAGTACTTTTAACACATATTTAATATTCATAACAATCCCACCCAATGTTTATAATCAAGTAGGCAATACATGATGCCGGAAAGGGTGGAGGGTTGGTGAAAGAGAGGAAGACCCTCAACTAGGTGGATTGACATGGTGACTGCTGCAATAGGGCTCTTGTGTGTCAGGAAGTGTGAACATGGCAAAAGATAGAACAGGGTTCAGATCTTTTGTTCATAGGGTCACTATGAGTCATACTCGACTCGATAGCACCTAATAATAACAACAAGCAATAAAAGGTAGTTGTTTTTTAATATTGTTGAGTCAGAACCAACCCATAGATGACTCTGACAGATTTTCAGAGGCAGTAAACGGCAAAAGAGGAGATTGCCCATCATTCTCTCATAGAGCAGCTGGTGGATTTGAAATGCATGCCTTTTGGATTTCAGCATAGCTTCTTACCACTAGGCCACCAGAGCTCCAACATGAGTAGAGTTAGAATTAAACCTATGACTAGCTACTTGATCCTCAATTTCACATCCCTTCCACTTTACCACACTCGTCGTTAGGTGCCATTGAGTCAAATACAACTTATAGTGATCCTGCGAACAGCCAATTTGACCCTGCCCTATTCTGAACCATCCTCAACATTTCTGACATAGTAGAGATCATTGTTGAGGTCACTATGTCAATCCATCTCTTTTGGAGTCTTCCTCTCCTTTGCTGATCCTCCATCTTTCCAAGAATGATGTCCCTTCCCAAGGAATAGCCTTGCTGAGTATGAAAGATGGAGTGTGAAAGTATGAAAGACAGAGCTTTGCCATCTTTGCCTCGAAGGAGCACACTGGTTTCACTTATTCCAAGATAAATATCTGTTATTTTGGCAGTTCATGAGCTAGTCAGTACTCTTCTCCTGCACCACAATTTAAAGGCATCTATTCTTCTTCTGTCATTCTTATTCCAGTTATCTTCCACTTATTTTTGTTCTGTTAAATATGCGTTAAGGAACTAAATGTACTGTAGTATTATTGATTGAGTCATGGAACAGAAAGGGCATTAGTAGAGAAACTGGTGAAATCTGCATAAGGTCTTGAGTTGAATTAATGACAATGTACCAATACTCACTTAGATTCATTACTATCCCATAATAATGAAAAATGTTTGCATTAGTGGATACTATTTGAGGAAGCTGTGTAGGAACTCTTTGTGCTTTTCTAGAAATCATAAACCATTCCAAAATAAAAAGGATTTTTTAAATTCAAGAAAGTAATGAATTTCAGATACTGTCCTGAAGCTCAATACTTAACTGGATGTTTCCAATGAGATGAAGGCATGTGGTCTTTTCTATGACCAAGAATTTTAAGAATATCCTTCCAGTACAAAAATAAATTAAATACAACATCAAATGGTATCTTGTTGACTAGCAATAAAATGTCACCTATCCACAAAAAACCAAAACAAACAAACAAAAAACCCCAAACCCAAAACCTCAAGAAGCTGACAACCACAGCAGGTGACCTAAACAGCTGCTTTCTAATATGCTGACAGAAGGCTCTCCTGAAATAAAGGTTAGGATGAGGTCCTTAAAATGTTGGATTTGGAAAAAAGAGCAGCAGTAGGCAGGCACAACCAACCCACAGACATCTGAGAAGCAGAGAGAGTTTCATCCTTGTTTGAGTTCAGACCTCATGCGTTCGTGAAGGGAAGGCTGTAACTGCCAATAGCAGTGAATTCCACCCGCAGGCACCATAGACTCAAGCCAGAGGGCCTCTATCCCAGGTCTCTGCTGTGGGAGGGCTGCTGATCCAGCACTCAGCTTCAGAAAGACTTCTGCACCTGGAGATGGCGTTTCTACCAGGAATGTCATCGTAAAGAATTCATTATACACGTATGTTTAAAATGTTTTTATGAAAGACTTCAATTTTCAACCCACTATTTTACTCTAAAGCTCAGTTCCTTGCCCTTCTACTCATCCAGGAACAGCACAGAGTTTCATATCCCATACGCTTAGTTACATCACGAACAACTCATCAACTCGTTTGGGTTGTTGGTCCTCCAGGTGACTGATTTCAGGTTAACAATACTTTTCTAAAGGCTTTGTAGTTGTGTTTTCTCAGAAGGTTGTGGAGCTCACTTTGAGGTTTGCAAGTATTTCCCCTCCCCCGCCCCGATTTAAATTTACAGTCAAACTTTTCCCACACAACACTCTCTAGAGTTATTTCATCCTTAACCCCTCTTAAATGCAAAGTCTTGAATAGAGACACCAAAAGAGGGGTTTTGGTGACAGGGGTGAGGAAAATACTGGGGAAGCTTCAGAAATGTACTCTATTGAAGTTTTGTCACCTAGATGTGGAGGCCAGTCTATTTGCTAAGGCTTTAGGCGTCTGGACCTTAAAGCCATACCATTAATATTCCCCCTGGAATGGTAGGGCCTCTCTTTGAAAGAGTCCGTGGCCCAGTTTTCAGGCCACATTAGGTAATTTCCCGCCCTGGAGCAAGGTCTGAAAAGAATGTTGGTGTTTCTCTTCAGGTATAAGTGCCTGGGGGTCAGGGGGAGAGGGAACGGCGAGGGGTGGAGTGGGAGGAGGGTGATCGGCACGGTGTCTCCTCCTCCCTCTGAATGTGAAATAGCCAATGAGGTGGCGCGGCCGAGCCGGCCGGGCCGCCTGTGCCATATAGTATGCAGCAACCCGAGGAGTCACGTTGGGGGAACGGCAGAAAGCAGCTATCCGTTTACACTACTTTGCTCTCGCAGCTATCTTAATGGTGACTGCGTGGCCGGGGGGAAACCTGATCGGCCAGATCCAGCCGAAACCAGGAGGGAGGGAGTGGGCTTTCCGGAGGGGGGGAGGGGGGAGGGAGACGAAGAAGGAGGAGTAAGAGAGGGGGAAAGAAAGAGGAAAAGAGTGCGAGGGAGTGAGGGAGGGAGGAAAATAAACAACCAAAAATGTCCTCTTCCTCCCCCACCGGGCAGATCGCAAGTGCGGCGGACATCAAGCAGGAGAATGGGATGGAAAGCGCCTCCGAAGGGCAGGAGGCGCCCCGAGAAGTGGCGGGGGGCGCGACGGCGGGGCTGAGCTCCCCGGCTCCAGCCCCTTTCCCCCTGGAGCCGGGGGACGCTGCGGCCGCCGCCGCCAGGGTGAGCGGAGAGGAAGGGGCAGCGGCGGCGGCCGGAGCCGCTGCGGATCAGGTACAACTCCACTCGGAACTTGGGGCCCGGCACCAGCACGCCGCCGCCGCGCAGACCCCGCTGGCCTTCTCGCCCGACCACGTCGCCTGCGTGTGCGAGGCGCTGCAGCAGGGGGGCAACCTGGACCGCCTGGCCCGCTTCCTGTGGTCCCTGCCCCAGAGCGACCTGCTACGTGGCAACGAGAGCCTGCTCAAGGCGCGCGCGCTAGTGGCCTTCCACCAGGGCATCTACCCCGAGCTCTACAGCATCCTCGAGAGCCACAGCTTCGAGTCGGCCAACCACCCGCTGCTGCAGCAGCTCTGGTACAAGGCGCGCTACACCGAGGCCGAGCGGGCGCGTGGCCGGCCGCTGGGCGCCGTGGACAAGTACCGGCTGCGCAGGAAATTCCCCCTGCCCCGCACCATCTGGGACGGCGAGGAGACGGTGTATTGTTTCAAGGAGAAGTCGCGCAACGCGCTCAAGGAGCTCTACAAGCAGAATCGCTACCCTTCGCCAGCCGAGAAGCGGCACCTGGCCAAGATCACCGGCCTCTCCCTCACCCAGGTCAGCAACTGGTTCAAGAACCGCCGGCAGCGCGACCGGAACCCCTCGGAGACCCAGTCCAAAAGGTGAGCGCCAACTTTCCTCCTCCTCCTCCTTCCTCTCCCCCACCCCCTTCCCAGCTTTCTTTTCCTCCAAGTGCTCGCAAACATGGCGCTTACCTTCCCCACCGGCCTGGTCCGGCTGCCCACCTCTCCCCGCCCCCCACCTCCCTCCCGGACCCCCACCTCTCCCCGCGACAGAGGTGGGTGGCGAGAGGCGGGGGGACTGCCCTCCACCCCCGCCCCCCTCGAAGTTTCTGGTCGCCCGCCTAGGTCTCAGTCCCCGCCCCCACCTCTGCTGGTCACTGCTGCCCGGTCTCCCACCCCCATCCTGCTGGCTTTGAAGTTGCCACTCTGCCCTGGGTTCTGGCCCTGCCGCGGGGAGCGCGTGTGGGCGCCGGAGGGGGAGCTCCCGCTGCCGCCCGAGGTCGCCGGGGCTGCAGGCGCCAACTGGGGTCTGCATCTCCGCAGGGTCGAGCCCAGCCTTGGGCGTAGAGCCCCCCCTAGGCCCCGAGGACCTCGGCTGCCCCCCCAGGCCTGATCTGGAGGTCACTGCCGCGGCCCTGGAGGGAAGGGCGTGCTGGGTGGGGGCTGGCCGCGCTTCCAGGGTCTGGGGGGACGTCGAGGTTTTCTGTGACAGAGTTAATCATTTACCCATGCCCTCGGTGGTTCCCTGTGCGGCCGTGGCGACCTGGGGTGCTGGTGAAGGCCCGGCCCTACTGTGTTTTGAAATCTGATTCTGTACTCTTTCGGGTCGAGTTTCAGCGCCGCCCGGTAGCGGGGATGAAGGGT
Source organism: Elephantulus edwardii (assembly GCF_000299155.1). Classification (NCBI taxonomy): domain Eukaryota; kingdom Metazoa; phylum Chordata; class Mammalia; order Macroscelidea; family Macroscelididae; genus Elephantulus; species Elephantulus edwardii. The sequence continues at coordinate 3,713,603 of NW_006399854.1, read as the reverse complement.
TGCCTCTTGGGTGCTCGGACAGTGGGGGGACCCTCCTGGTACAGGGAGTGGAGGCGCTTTTCTGTTCAGCACCTCCTTGAACGCCCACCCTACCAGAGTTTGAACTTTTTTGACTGGCAGACCGCCTCTTTTTTGTAGAAAATAATTGGGGTTTCCACTTCTTTTCTGCATTCTCTGGAGTCGGATATTCCGGGTGCATGTGTGTGTTGGACCAGGTAAAGTAAGGAGAAGGTCGCCTAAAGAGATGTTGTCTGCAGCCCCACGTGATTAGGTGGGGGGACAACACAAAAATAACTACTGGGTTCTGCTCAGAGAAGGAGCCTGGGAGTTGGAGAGCCCCCCGGAGGGGTCCAGGTGAAGGTGACCACCCCTTGCATTCCTGAACCCGGCGGTGGCGCGTCCTAGCCGCGCCTACCCTGCGCCCCTGCAGGGCCTGGGCGGGGAGAGACAGCGGAAGTCTCTGTGTCGGCACCTGGTCACCTCCTGGGCACCAAAACAAATTTCCAGCCGCAGTGTATATGCAGCCTGCCACCGACGTGCCGAGAAACCCAGAGTGGCTCCGCGCCACCTGCCCGTGCGCCGCTAGAGGCCGCGGATCCCTGTGCGCGGAACGCGGGAGGCACCCGCGGCTGGGGCAGGGGTAGCCTTGCAGCCTGCGCGGGCCGCCGTCCCTCGGGTCGCCGCCAGCCCCCAGGCCGTGCTAGGGTCCTCGCTACCCCCCTCCGTACCCCCGCCCCCGGCCCAGCTGCTTGGTTCAGGCCCCTCTCCGGATCTAACTCCCACCCGCACCCCGGGTGAGTCACCCTCAGACGGCGACGGCGGCTCAACTTCAGCTCATAAATCAAAGCGCTTTCTGCGCTCACAGCCCCGAAACCCAAATCCTGGGTAATCCCCTCCCCTTGGCATGAAAGGGAATCGACCGCCGGGCCCTGCAGGGGTGTTGGATCCTCCACTGGGCCAGGTCTTGCGGCACTTCCAGACTGACTGTACCCCGTCCTCCTTCAGTCTCCCAGCCCAGCCAAATGGGGAAAGCCCCATTATGATATGGCCTTCCCGCCCCCCCCCTCCCCAAACTGGAGAGCAGACACACACAGTCCTGCTTGAATTGAGTGCTTAGGGGAAGGGATCTGGTAAGTTGTAAGGCCGCCAAGTGATCCACACCCTTTCCCTCCCACCTCACCAGGGCACTGGATGGTGTATGTTTAATAGGCCCCTTTGGCTTCCTTTGGAATAAAAAGCGACTGCATTTAACTGTTCTTGGTTGAAAGTGCTTTTCCTACAACAAGAACAGCCACTTTGTTGAATGACAGAGTTGTCAGTCTGGTGGAGTAGAAGTTTGTGAGCAGGTGAGAAAATGCTCTCTTGTTAACTAACTGGCAAATACAGCTGAACGCTTCCCACCCTCTGCTCTTCTGGCCATTCCAGCGACCTCCAAAAATATCACTAATCTGAATTCGTTGGAGGGGAGGGGAGTTCCAAAATGGAAAGACCAACCACTTCCTCTGATACTTTCTTTGTTCTGAATAGCAGTAAGGGATATTTGGAATGCTATTCTCCTTTAAGTCCTACTAGCTGGATTTACTGTTATTAAAAATAAGTAGACTCCTCTCAGAGTCTCTAGTCAAAATCTGCAGGGCCTCAGCCTAAACAGAACTCGTAGACTTACTATGCTTTTCTTTCCTGCCTTTGATGGATGTAGAGGCTGACTTTCCAAAATGGCACCATGTAAAAAAAGGCATCTCTCTGACCTTCTCAATGTCTTGATCTTCCCCTCTGTGCAGTGAGTCAGATGGCAATCCCAGCACTGAAGATGAATCCAGCAAGGGACACGAAGACTTATCTCCTCACTCACTCTCTGGTTCGTCTGATGGCGTCACCAACCTCAGCCTCTCCAGTCACATGGAGCCAGTATATATGCAACAAATTGGAAATGCTAAGATATCATTAAGCTCTTCTGGAGTTTTATTGAATGGAAGCTTGGTGCCTGCAAGTACTTCACCCGTCTTCCTTAACGGTAATTCTTTTATTCAGGGACCCAATGGAGTTCTCCTTAATGGATTAAATGTGGGAAATACACAGTCAGTGTCATTGAACCCACCAAAAATGGCATCAAACATTGTGAGCAATGGTATATCTATGACTGACATACTGGGGTCTGCCTCCCAGGATGTGAAGGAATTCAAAGTCCTCCAGGGCTCTCCGGCTAACTCAGCAGTCACCACCTCCTACAATCCCAGTGCCCCTGCATCATTCCCAGGTCTGATACCCAGCACTGAGGTGAAAAGAGAAGGCATTCAAACAGTGGCTTCCCAGGACGGAGGCTCTGTAGTGACTTTTACTGCACCAGTGCAAATTAACCAGTATGGCATTGTCCAGATCCCCAATTCCGGAGCACAAGGCCAGTTTCTTAATGGGAGCATTGGATTCTCTCCCCTGCAGCTGCCTTCTGTTTCAGTGGCCTCTTCACAAGGTAAAAGTCTCATTTGGTACCCTACTGCAACAATGATCTGTTGGTCAGCTGCGGTAAATGCTTCATGTAGATTGATGACATGGCTCAGGTACCTTACTAGCTGCCACAGCTTTAGAATAACCTTGACTTGATTCTCCTTCACACACCCATGTACGAGCCAGCTTGTTTGATTTCCTCACATCCTGGGGATGAGCTCTTCTTTTCCTAGCAACAGAATGGAAACATACCGTTCATAGCAAGACTTGCCAGTTGTACAATTATAGAAATATGATAAGTCAATCAATGCTTACAAAATAACCCACTGCTTGACATCTTAATATTGAAAATTAATAGTGTTGCTTAGGACACAAAATAAGTCAAGCAGCTGGTAGCAACATATATGATTTTTACCTATATGTTGTTTATTTGAACAATAAATATTTTGGAAAAGCAAACTAAAAAGGCAATGTTCCTTCTATAATGAAGACTTAGAGACATAAAGAAATACCAAAGAAGTATGTGATGGGGTTTCTATTGCTCGTGTGTATATTCACTCACTAAATGTGTGAGTTTATTTAAGACTACAACATGACCCTTAGTTTACATGGTTTTAGCTTATTAAAGGCATCACAAGCTGCCAGAGAAAGCACTGATCAGAAACTGGAAATCTGAGTCTGATGTGCCATTTCTCCACTGACTTTAAGCAAGTCCAGGTCACTCGATATAATTTTCTCTACATTGAAATAAAAATAGACTTTGAGAGTAGAAAGTAGAGTCTGTTGAATTCAGGAGCAGGAAATGTTAATGCAGGTTTGCCTTCCTATAAGCAAATCTGACAGCTCAGATGTTTACAAAAGCAGACTAAGCAATGTTTGGCCTTAAAGGTCAGCTTCCTGTAAGATTGTTTTGCAGAGGTGGGGGGGGGGATCCATTTATTTACAAATTTTCTATTTCCTTAACTATATGGTTTACTAAAACTTATCTGAGGTATTAATGGAAGGCCTATACATTTCTTTCTCTACATTCATTTCTCTTTAGGTAAAATGGTAGCAAAACATAACAGTACTATAATATAATATACTATTCATCTGTTCTTTTCCCCCCTATTTTTTTAAATTGTTCTAGCTATGACATGAGTTACGCTAAAACACATTCCAACATGGAACAAAAATATGAGAACCATAGGGAAAGCCAAAATGCTTAGTTTCACAATTATCAAATTTATCTTTCTGATCTCAGTTAACATTTTAAAGATAACATATTTGGGGGGGGGGGAAGAGTATGTTATATACACTGAAGAGAAGAGAGAAACAGAAATACTTTTGATGTGTCATCTAGAAAAGTGCTACCAGAAAATTATTACAAACTAATAGCTAATTTTTTAAATAGGACATTTAGTAGGGATCAAAATAGCATTTTCAGTGAAAATGGCTAAGATCAAATGACAGGACTGTCAATCCTTTGTCTGGGTCAGTTGAAACCATAAGTTTATAAAACCAGATGGGTCCATCTTTATAGAAGTTAAGGATTGCCATTTGCAATAAGGCATATTTTGGGGATTTAACCTTAAAAATTTCTAGACAAGATAATCTTTTTATAATTGGGAGTTATATGGAAAATCCAAATGTCCACATCTTTTATTTACTTTGAAATATGAACAGATAGATTTTCTTTTTTCTTATTGTCCCTAAATTATTGTTATCTTTAGAACTATATGCTTTTTCAGTTGAAGTTTTTAAATTGATATTTTCAATTCTTTTCCAATTTATCATTCACTTGTAATGATACCTAAAAATCAAGCTTTAGATCATAATTGCTTTACACTTATATAATTTCTACAGATTCAGAAATAATTGGCTAATATTCAGCAGCAGTTGAGTGTGACACCTATTTTGATGGTTTATTCAGGAAACCCCCAGCCATTCTGAAGGAAAGGGATATGGCAGTCTGCTTCTATAAAGATTTGTGGCCTTGGAAACCCTATGGGGCATTTGTCCTGTGCTCTGAGTTGGAATTGACTTGATGGTAGGAGATTATGTTATTTTGGCTCTAAAAAAAATAACTGATAATTGTGTTCACATGTACTCTAGTGAAAATTTTTACACACACACAATAAGCACCTAATTCAAATGCATTTTTCTGTATTTTAGTAATCTAAGAAAATGTCTCAATATACTTTAGTTGAAGTCAAACCTTTAAAATAAAAGCAGTTGTTTGATTTTTTGAGTATTTGTGGAGAGAAGAGCCCAAACATGCCTAGAGATGGTTTTTCTTAATGTTTTCTATTGGTTAAATATTTCAAAATCATTCACTATGTTTTACTTTTTTTTTCCTTTTAAAATAATTTCTTTGCATTTAAGATGCTTTGAAATGTCTGGAAAGCATTTAAACTTCCCTGAGGCACTTATTTCTCAATTGCTGTTGATAGCTGCTATCAAGTCAATTCCTATATATGGATATCCCATGCTATGTCTGGACTCTTTTCAAAGGTGCCTCTGGGCAGGTTCAAACACCAGCCTTTCCAGTAGTCATTACAAAAGGCCATATAATCACAATTATTCTACTAATTTAAGAAGAAAAACTCCACTCTACCCCTCAGCTTTATCTGGAAAGAAAGGAATGAAAATATTTTTAGTGAACTACCTTTAATATTGACTTGTTTCCTCAAAATGAAGTGAAGGGTTTACTGAACATTTAGATTTCATTAAACAACCCATCTGTTGTTGTGTTACAGCTTCCCCTACCCTCAATCTACCTTTCCTTCAATAGCAGGATTTGAGGGCCTCCTATCATCTAATTGCAACCATTTCATTGTGCCTGTGTAAAGACTCCGGAAGAAAAGTGTTTCATTTGATGTATGTGTGGGAGGGGTCTAATTTATCTACATTGTCTGAGTTATCTGATTTGAAGATCTTCTCCTTTCAACTTTTTTTTAAAGCTCTAGTCTCTGTAGACCATTATAGTCCGAGCTTCCTGAGGAAAGAACCTTTTAGAGAAACATTAGCTCTCGTTCTTTATGTTAATCTGTATTTTTAAAAGCACATTTTCGTTATTTTCAATTATTATCATTAATTTTTTTATCACTTCAGCACTGTGAAACTGCAGATCTCAAGCAATAAAAAGAAAAAATCCCCAACAATCTCTTAAATGTTTGCTGACTTGACAATGCTTTATGGCTAGTTTGGTGAAAGTTTGAAACTTGTCTGTACAGGTTTATATGGTTAGCTTTAAGCCTCAAGGTAATTCAATTTGTGAGATGTGTTTTTTTCCTTTTCTACATTTCCATTATGTCCATTACTGAGCCACTCAAAATACTGGTGTTTAATTTTGTATTTGTGTTTTCTAGTTCTAACTGGCAAAATTGGCTGTTAACCAACAACTGAGAGTTATCAGTTGGTAATAATGAACCAAAACTTGACTGAAATAAGGACTTGTAAAAAAAATGTTTCTCCTGCACTCAGTTTGTAAGTCAGTAATTTTCATTTCTGAGTAGCCATCAGGGTTACATAGGTTTTTAAAAACAGATCCTAGAGCCTACTTGACATTTTATGGAATCAACTTCTTCAAGGAATAAGTAACTGTTGCCATTGACTCACTCAGCCTGTGACTCAGGTGACCTGACTCTGACTCATGGTCCAACTAGAACTGTACTCCGTGGGGTTTTTCAATGGATATTTTTTGTTTTGTACTGCAAACGACTCGACGGCACATAACAACAACAACACTCAAGGAATCTGTAGAAAGTTTTTTTTTTGTTTTTTGGTTTTTTTTATTTTCTCTGTGTGTGTACCATCAAATTGGATCTGACTGGTACAGGAGGAGATGGCCCCTCCTTCTCCGGCAGAGCATCTGGTGGATTTGAACCACATATCTCTGGGATTGCAGTGCAGTTTCTTGCCACTAGGCCACCAGAGTTCCCCAGAAAGTTTCATTTTGAATCTTCAGTTTTAAGTGCTTGTGGTATCTGCTGAACTAGTATTGGAAGCTCTGGTGGCTTAGTGATAAGGAGTTTTGCTGTCAACACAAAGGCAAGCCATTGGAAATCACCTGCTGCTTTGAGGGAGAAAGTTAGTCAGTCTCTCCCCTTATGATTTACAGCCTCTGAACACCCCACTGGAGGGTCAGCTATGAGTCGGTTCTGATTTGACAGCACATAACAGTATTGGGCAAAGAAACTGTATATTATTGCCATTTCTCCAAGGTAATATACCTAAGAAAAATCATTTATGTGACAAAAGTATTTTTTTTTTATTCCGTACAATTTCTATCAGTCGTAATCTGTACTTTATTCCTTCTAGGTAGCATTTCTGTAAATCCAAGCACTTCGGATGGAAGCACATTTACAAGTGAGTCCACCACAGTCCAGCAAGGAAAGGTTTTCTTCAGCTCTCTTGCTCCAAATACAGTGGTATACACTGTTCCTAATTCCAGCCAGACTATAGGATCTGTTAAACAGGAAGGCTTGGAGAGGAGCCTGGTGTTTTCTCAGTTGATGCCTGTTAATCAGAATGTACAAGTAAATGCAAACCTGTCCTCTGAAAATGTTTCAGGGAGTGGCCTTCATCCTTTAGCCTCCACATTAGTTAATGTATCCCCAACTCAGAATTTCTCCCTGACACCCCCTACACTACTCAATCCCAATGAGCTCAATCCTGACATTGCTGATAGCCAGCCAATGTCTGCACCTGTGACAAGCAAATCTACTGTGACATCTGTCAGCAACACTAGCTATGCAACTCTTCAGAACTGCTCCCTTATTAGTGGTCAAGACCTCATGTCAGTCCCTATGACTCAGGCTGTCCTTGGGGAAATAGTTCCTACAGCTGAAGACCAAGTGGGTCACCCCTCTCCAGCAGTACACCAGGATTTTGTCAGAGAACACCGTTTGGTTCTTCAATCAGTACCTAACATAAAGGAGAATTTCTTACCAAATTCTGAGAGCAAAGCAACAAACAACTTAATGATGCTAGACTCCAAATCCAAGTTTGTCTTAGATGGCATGGTTGAAACTGTCTGTGAAGATCTGGAAACAGACAAAAAAGAGCTTGCCAAGCTCCAGACTGTCCAGTTGGATGAAGATATGCAAGATTTATGAACTCCTTTTCCCTTTAATTTTTTGGCATCAGAAGACAAATATTTTCATGAAGCCCTGAGGACATCAGCATTTTCCCATTTAAAGGAAAATACTCTAGTTTTGCAAGTAAGTGTATTCAAAAGATTTTGGATTGATCTAGGTGAAGATCAGGTTAAATAAACAGGAGTAGAACTGCATTGATGTAACCTTTTTTAATCACATATAATGTTCCCTTTTAAATAGATGGAAACTAAGAAACAAGATTAAGTGTATCAAGTCAAAGTGTATCATCATTTGATTCACTTAATATCATTTCAAGATCAATGGAACCTGATAGTTTTTTTAAGTTAAAAATGTGTACACCTAGCATAGAAAATTAAATATAGGGACAGAGCATTATTAAATATAGGTACAGAGCGTTAGAAACAATGCAATTCTTTTTGTTTACTTTTACTCCATGGGCATTGATAAGGTTTAGAGGCATAAATGGTACTCCATAATGTTCTGATGATGTATATTTGAAGTTAAGTAGCTTAAATATATATCTTAGACAAATATATCTATTTCTGTTTTTCAGCCTTTCACAAAAGTCTTGATTTAAGACTACACATTTCCAAATGTGATTGCTAGTAAGTAGTTCAGTGTGGCTGAGAGAGTGAAACTCCATTGAAAACTCTAGAACTTCAGTATGAATGTAAATATATCAGCTCTATAAGCAGAATTTGAGTAATTACAGTGAATTTTATTTATACTGTATATGTATACTCTTACACTTCAGGCGCTATGAACTGAAAATAAAAATGTTTTCTTACTGTTTAATTTATTTTTATTGTTTGAACAGGAAGTGAACATAGTTGTTTCAACAAAGTTTTACTTTTTTCTAGGATTTTAAAAGTAATGATTTTTATCAGGATTCTATTAAGGTCAATATTAATAACACTGAAGCAGGAAATCTTAACTCCCAATATTGGAATTTTGGTACTTTTTTTCATATCCTTGTTCTTCATTTAGCAACTCTAATTTCTTTAAATATGTTTTTCTATAAAATTCTATGTGCCTTTTTACCTTGTGGCCTTTTTATTATTCTTACTAAGCTATAGAAGTGTCCACAAAAGCACTGACAGTTCTTTTCTACTAGTTCCAACAGGGTTAATTTCACCACAGGATTCCTTTAAATCTAAAGAACTTAAGTTTCACAAACATTTCGCATAATGTTTATGGTATAATGGTGAACCAGTTATGGTTAATGCTTTTCATTATAATGAAAATAATAGCAATTAAATTATAGACTACCATATATGGTCGACTGTAGACTATCAAAACAAATTTTAAATCTATTGAACAAAATTCTTTCCTATTGAAACTTAGTTCTGAATGTTTTAAATTACTTATTTCATTATGACACGTAACTATTGTTTGCACTGTATTATGTATTTTTGAGAAGTCGCTCTTTTGGGTTTCTGTAAGAAGCTTGTTTGATAATGTGAGCTGTGGTTATAGTCGTTATCAGGACTCTGAACACAAATTGTAGCGCAAATACATATATGTAGTGAGTAAAATTACTCTGTTCTCAGGAAAGTAAGAACATGCGCTCTCTAGAGACTTAAAATTGTTGAACTTAGACGTGATAACACATCTTGCTTTCCTTACGATCAGAGCAAAGGGTCCACTCTAGCTCTCTACATGCATTTGAATGAGGGCCATTGCAGATATAACTTAGTTGTTATTGAAAATGAATCTTGCAGGCATAAAGAACCCTAGGAAGAATTCTTTTCCCATCATTTTGATGAAGAACTTAATATCTTTTCTTTTTTGTGGTGGAATTAGTGAATGTACCTAAACTGCTGAAACTACATGCTTTTGCTTTGTTATGGTGGATTTTTTAAATACAAAATCAGGTGTTTCAGAGTTCTCTTCCACTCTACCACTACTTATAAAGGCCCCCCCCTTTTTTTTTCTTTTGGTGTGTGCTTGTGCTGATCACGTTCCTGAGATTAATTACATGGTTCTGTAGAGTAGTTTACATGAAAATTATGTTTTCCACTTGATTGCTGCAGATGTCAGGAGTTTGTTACCTATTTAAATAAAAAATCCACCCAATAAGATAGGTGGGAAGATTTCTAAAGTTATATATATTACATATGTATATAACTGGAAACGTTTTATGTCTTCCAAAAATATAATAAGCATTTCTTTTTTTCAGAGTTTTATTCTTTTCTCCTTTAAGAAAAAAAGAAAAGATAGCACAAAACTTAAGAGTTACCTAGGAAACCCATTCATACTCCCAACATGATGTAATTATAACCCTATAATTATTCCAGCTGTACAATATACCAAGTAAGATTCAATGCACATTATAAAGAACTTACTGTTCTTTTCTATTCTCTCCATAAAATAAGGGCCAGTTTGTATGTAGCCCATGTATATGTGAATGGAGTAAGATAAAACCCATGATCTCCTTGCACAGAATTGCAAATACTCTTTTTTGCAATACCAAGGGCCAGACTCAGAACCCTTGGAGTTCATGTGGCACAACTTCCCCTTACATAAACCAATGCTTGAAGATGCTGCAAATGACCCTCTGATAATCTGTGAAGAGGAATCAGAATAGGGATAAAAACTTCCCTGCAAACCCCAATCACTGCTGCTGGCTATGGGACTTTTTGGTGTGAGCTAATCTATGCACTCTGTCAGCCAGAATTTGGCATTTAGCTCTTAGTCACATCTAGTAAAGGACAGCCTGTTGTTTAAGAGAAGGTGCACTTGTTCCTCAATCAAGCAAAAGCACCTGAGTTGTACTGCTTTATATCTTATGTATATTTATAGTAATGAAAACACTCTGAATAGTACTTATTTCAGTGCCTTTCTTCTTAAGAAAGGCAGGTAGATGTTATAGCCATAGATAAAAATCAGTAGTAAATTGCACACTGACCTTAAATCTCCCTGTATATGCCCTTGTATCTTGCATGTTTAATGTTGGATTATTGGGCATGTGTTGCAGCCTGCCCTTCTACATGCTAGACAAGTGTGCATTAGTACATAGCCACGAGTTCTTTATCCTTTAAAATGTTTTTGACAGTACATCTCATCGTAAAAATAGAAATGATACAAGAAACCTGAGAGGAGGGGGTAAAGAATTACTTACAAAAGACATTTCAACGTCTTCCTAAGCCTTATTAATGGATAGAGCTTAACAGTTACTTTGTATCTAATTGATACATTTTATGTTCATTTAATAGTACCACCGTACATTTTATTAATCAAAATTGTATAGTATGTGACTATTTTGGCTTTCAGGGCTCTCAAAAAAAAAACCAAACAAAACAAAACCAACACAACAACCCTTTTTTTTTTATTTTGTTGCATGTACTGTATGTTTAGAAGCAACCAGTTATATACTCAATATGGTTTTATTGTGCCTTACACAAAGAGTAAATCTATACAGAATGTATATCATGGGATGGGGTAACAAGAAATCTTTACTGCACTGTTAGGTGATGGCACACAGAGCATGTCCCGGAACATTTCTGTGCTTAATTACCCAACCAAAGAGATCTAAAGTATGTATATTGTACTGTAATAGGGGTTTATGCCTGGACAATTTAAGTGTTTTATTTGTTTTCTGAAATGATGTGAACTTATTTTTCTAAACACTATGCTGAATAAACTTTATATTTATACATATCTTGTGTCAAAAGTTATTTGGAAAATACTGCAGGTCATTTTATTATTACAAAATTAATTTGAGTGGCCCATATTATTAGTTGAGAACCAAAATGGTGTTGTCTTTTTCTTTTTTTTAGAATAAGTTTTGAAAAAAGGAAACTCTTACCAAAAATTTATAGGCTGACAAATATTTATATGACTGGAAGGAGTAACTGTGAAAAAATAATCTCTGTTAATCTTTGCACAAAATTATGCAATTCACTTAATCAACTGTACTCACCCAGTCATGGAGTCAGAACCAAGTCATCATAGGTGATTCTCCAGTCGGTTTTCAGATGGGAGGGAATTGCCCATCTTTTCTCGTGAGGAGGATTAGCTGGTGGGTTCAGCCACCCCTCTTTGGGTTGGTAGTAGCTCTTTGCCCACTAGACCACCAGAACTACTATATGCTCAGAGTTAAATAATTAGATATCATCTTCCTTTAAAGGAAGAAAATGTGTCATAGTTATTTTTGTGTTCCAAGTGCTGAATATAGTATCTGACACACAACACGAACTCTTGGTTTCATGTAATTAAAGCAAAAGAATAAAAAACCTAACCTTATTGAAAGAGGTGAGTACTACCCATCACCAAGGAGCTGCCATTACCAAAATTTACCTACACCACAGCTGGTGTTTTGGCAGAGCTATGAGCAGAACTACATTGTTGCCAAGTATGCCTAGTTTCTCGTCCTACTTAAAAGGTATATGCCCTCCTATGCTTCCCACACTGAGATGAAGGGGAGACCAGATAACAAAATAGGTGTGTGTCAACTATATAAAGCTATCAAATTCATTTTTATAGTGTACCTAGAAATTCTTTATAGTCTTGTCATTCATTTCTTTTGCAATTCTCTACATTGTTGAACTATGTGGAAGTAACTGCTTAAAGTGACTAGTGAGTGTTTCAGTAAGTGAGTAATTAAAATCAGAATTATAGCCCAGTTATAGTTTACATTTTGACTAAACATTTGGCAAATTTGCTGCCCTATTTAAAATGGTTGTGTTTCTCCTCAGAAACCATTAAAGAAAATTCTCAATGGGAATTCAGAGCCTTCTGCTACATGGTTCCATCTCACTTTTACAGTTTTAAGAAGTAATAAATGGAAATTTGCTTTCCTCCATCATCATTTTAAATATAACAGATAGACAGTAAATAACCAAGCTATAATCAGATAATGATCAGTGCTATAAAGTCAATTGCAAAGGGTAATGGGATTGAGGATGGGGGTGGTAATGAAATTAGCCCAGGAAGGCCTCTGAGGAAGTTACATTCCAGCAGACAATTGAATGATGAGAGAGAGCCAGCCAGCAAGACCTAGATAAAAGCATTCCAAACTTAGGGAACAGCAGGTGCAAAGGGAGGGGCAGAATAACTGGATCACTGTGTTAACCATAGGGGTCATGTAGATTCTGCCAGGTCAGCAGAGACTAGATCAAGGTACACCCTTATTGGTCTATTTCAAATAGGCTGGTTTTGAATATGAGAATTCACTAGCAACTCTGAAGCAGAGAGTGATATAAACTGATTTATACTTTTTTAAAAATTATAATTTTAAAGAAAGTTTACAGAAAGGTTGGGTCATTCATTGATGCACATTTTCATCCCTCCTCCCAATCCCCTCCCCCAATTCACTTTGTAATACACTTTTTGTTTCAGATTGTTAATTTTCATACATAAAATGCCTCCTTATGCATTTCTTTCATATAGTCCTTTCCTTCGTCTGTTCCAGGCCAGTGTTCATTAACATAGTCTTTCAGACTCACCCGTGTTGTGTAGTGTTTTACAAGGTCATTGTTCTTTAGTGCTGTGTAATATCCCATTGTGTGAATGTACCAGTTTTTCTATACACTAATTTTGTTGACAAATTTATACTTTGATTTATACTTTAAAATAATCTTGACTATTTCTTGGGTAACGGAGTTGAAGAGGGCCACAGGAAAGGAACTTTAAGACCGTGGCCATGGTGTCTTGCATATTTCAGGAGCTCTTTTAACCTTAGGACAATTTGTCCCAAAACATCTCCAGAATTTTTTAACTTTCCAAACCTGTCTACTCTGCCTCCTGCTATGAGCCAAAGCCATTTCCTGCTGCTGTAGGTGATAGTTCCACCAGAGTCTGTCTGTCCTCTAACTGCAGGCTGGTCAATCTTTATCTCCAGAGGATATTTTCAGAATATCCTGGTTACGTAAGACTTTACATGTGAAAAATTAAACTATTTCTTTTCTCCCTAAGTCTAAATTCCAGTCTGTGTCTCTCATCTTCATCAGCATTCATTTACCCAAAGAAATTATTCACTGCTGAGTTGTTCGGCTTTTCTTCTCCTCACTTCCCTGCACTCACTACATCTATCCAAGCCTGCTGTTTCCAGGGTTTCTTCAATCAATTCCTCCTTCATTTTCAGGTTCAGACACTTAACCTTTCTTGACTAAATTATCCTAAGGGCCTCCTGCTTGGTATCCCAGTTTCTGGTCCTAATTCCAGTGGACCTTACAATTATGTCTAGGTGGAATTTTCAGAATTCAAGATTGAATTCAACTTCACTTTTACTTAATGTAGAAGGTTCTCAAGATTCAGTCCCTGTATCAGCCTGGTCATGTTTATGGCCACTCCTTTGCCTACATGAATTTATTCCCCAAAAGGACTAGGTGTTTTGTTTGTTGTTTTTACATGCCCATCTCTCCAACTCTCCCTTGAATGCTACTCTTTAGCGTCCTGATGAGTTCTCGCCCAATCTCCAGGGCCCACTCAAAGTGTCCTGTTCTTCAGGAAGCCTTGACTCATCTGTAAGTAGAAGAGTGGAAGTGGACGGCACACTGTGGAATGGGATTTATGTTTTCCTTGAGTGTGGTACTTATCATATCACTGTCTTATAAGACTTCCATTTTTGTTTCACTTGCATTTCATACCATACCCAAAGCATGAAACAAACTCACTGCCATATGTAGATTCCAACTTTTGGTGACCTAGTCACCTGTCAGAGTAGCCATGTTTTCCCTAGGCTTTTCAGAGGCTGGTTTTTCATAAATACATCATCTAGTATCTCTTCTGTGTGGACAAAAACTTCCAGCCTTTAGTTTACTAGTTGAGCACATTTGCGTTACTACCTAGAGACACTGTTTGTAGAGCACTTTAAAGAATACTGTTGAAAACATCATTGTAGAAAGAGTATAATGGTCAGGGGGGAGGGGGTGGAAGCAGAGGAATGAGGATGTGCAGGGGAAAGGGCATTAACCATGGAGTTGTATAATTTGATGAGGGGTGAGGGAAATTGGAAGAATCTATTCTGGAAAACAATGTATTTGAATTTTGAAAATACAGTATAATAGTAAACTACTAATTTTGTTTGGAAGCAGGAGCAGCATCCACTTCCTCAACAACTTGCCTCTGGAAACTATGAACTTTGATAAATGTCGATAGTTATAGAAAGCCTTTAGCCCTTTTTGTTCATAGGGTCACTATGAGTCGTGCCTGACTCGACGGCAATCAACAACTGTAATTTTGTAAATTAATATAATAATAAAAAAAGAAAGAAAATAGAAGCAGGGATTTAAAAAAAATACCTGTTGAATAAACAGAGCCTCTCATAGTCATCTACCCCTTTAAATTAGCTGTTTTGCTTCTGGTGGATTAGGGGGACTATATATCTAAACTGATTAAAATTTTATCCCTATTTAAATTATAAAAATTTATTTCAATACATTTTTATGTAGAATCTGAACACTGTTCTTTGAATCTTCTAGAATTAAGTGGTCTTTATAGCAACTGGTTTCGGTGCTGCTCCAAGATTTTTTTTTTCCTCCACTTACTCCATGTTTGAGATTAGATTCCAGAGGACAGGTTGGCTCAAATTGACAGGCAAGTGAAGCATTAGCAAAAATGTACTTACTAAGCCTTTATAAATCAATGTTTCAAAATAACAGTGATGTACAGAGAAGATATTTATATTTATGGGCAGTTATATTTTCTAAAAATATTCTCTGTGTTTATACTCTGATTACGTGCATTTAAACTGAACAGATGCCTAAAGAGTCTATGAGGAATAGTAAATGGAACATAAGAAGAAACATCAAGAAATGCTGATTCTAATTAGCCTTTAGACTTGGAATATATCAATATATTTCTTTAGGTCCTATTTTTCTGTAAAATGTGTGTGCTGAATATCACTATAGATGAGATCCATGTAGATACAAGGAAATAATCTCATAAAATGCATTTATCACACAGAGTTAAGACTAAATCCATTAGAGTAAAAGTATACTGTACCCTGCTATGATCTTAATATGCAAGGCAAAATCATCCAGATTGAGTCAACAACTCATAGTATTCATGAGGGGGTAAAATTATGAGAGTACATCAGATTTCACTCTTCGAGCTTTTTCTCCAGTACCCTCTCTACTTCCTAATGGGTATTCCCGTCCTTCAAGCACTGTCCTCTTTCCCCAAGAGAATTAAGTGATAATTGTAGTGTAGGCCATTAATAGCTTCTGGTATAATGCTCCCAGTCTCTGACCTCAGAGGAATTTGTATTTTAAGGAAGGCTTTTAAAGATATAAAAGAACCAGGCTGTAATATCAAAAGATAGGTTATGGGGAATTAATAACAAATCTGAAGAAGATGTTCCCTATTTCTTAGCAAAGCAGGCAAGAGGGTGTGTGGGTGTGTGTGTGTGTGTGATATAGGAAAGAAGGATGCATAGGAAAAGGGAGTGTCACTCTTTTCGTCTTTACTCTGAAAGTTAACAACAGTGATTTCTCTAGATCTGTCTTACATAGAGGTTAGGAAATTCTCTTCAAGATAATCACTATGTTGGCGGGGGGGAATTAAAAATTGGTCATCAGCCATAAGGAAACCATAAACATTGACTATAGAAAACAACAACTTTCCTTGTTTGAGTTTTCTAAGTGGTGCAAATGGTTTGCACTTGGTTACTTATCAAGTAACAGTTCAAACCTACCTTGTCACACCAAGGGGGAAAAAATGTCGGAAATCTATTCCCATAAATATTACAACTAAAAGAGCCCTATGGAACTCAGTTCAACATGGAGCACGTGATGCTGCCATGAGTTGAGTCCACTTGATAGCAATAGGTCTGGGGGTTTTTTGCTGGACTGAGAAAGGTATAATTCCAATTTTGTAAATGATGATAGTGAAACATAATTGCTCCAAATGATGCTCTAAGTTAATAAGGGGCAAAGCTAACTTTGAAGCTGCCCTATTAGCCATGATGGTTGAGTACAAGCTATCTCCCTTTGCTAATGTACACGTGTATGTACATATCTAGTATAATGAGGACACAAGATCAGAATTTTCACGGCACTACATATAGGAAAGCTATGTAATAAAACAAGAGCAGTCCTTTTAGAGCAAATCAGACCTAGGGCTATATTCAGGCACTGTAAAATATCCTAGCTGGGTGACCTTGAGTAAATTGCTTCTTCTTTCTTGTGTCTCTCTTTCCTCATGTGTAAACTGGAAATAATTATAATATTCACTTCATGGGCTTTTTGTAAGGTTTATACAAAAACAGATGTCTGGTAAGATTACAATTTAGTAAAATAATTCCATCCTGTTAAGATTCAATAGTCTCTAATCTTTTTATTGTATGAAAAATACTCTCAAGAAAACCTGTATAGCTATATATTTGGGTATTCCATGTTATTTCCTTAGGATTAATCTTTATGAGTAAAATTACTAGGTTAAATGGATAAAGTCCTGGAAAGGGAGTTCTACTGCTTCCTCTTCTCTCTCATCAAGTAGACCAGGTGGTCACCATAAGTTAAGCATTTAACTCATCAGCTCTCTCTTGCCTCAGTTTCATTGCAAAACTCTTTTTCTGCATGTCTGCTATCACTCTCCTCAGAATGAAGCTTAATCTTTCTTAAACTACACACTCTATACTAAAGTCTATTATGAGCATTCTTTTAGAGCAAATCAGCTCCCTTTTTGAGTGCTCAATACTATCCAAATGGTTTACATTTTTCCTCTAATTACAGTGTATCCCAGTCAACAAAAACCTTAATAATTTTTTAATATATCTTAGCATTAAATGAACAAACACCTTAATCCTTTCTTCACTATATCTTTTTTTTAATTTAGTTTGTTTATTTTTCATTTCAATGAACATCTACAGAGATTTTGGAATTCCATTCATCCATTGTTGCACCCTTCTCCCCGCACAACCCCCCCCCCCCCGTTTGCTCCTCTCCTTGAAAAGCAAAAGAAAAACTCCCTCATTGGTACACAATCCCACCCCCTACCCCCAAATATAATCCACTCTGCAACCCTCATTGCATACTCCTACGATAAAAATAATGCCCTAAAATATAATACTTTTAGACTATTCTCTCCCCCATAGACTTCAATGCCGTAAACATATTTCATCCAGTTTTTCTCAGTCTTACCCCCACCCCAATGCCAGCTCTTCACTATATCTTAACATTACAAACACATAATCATTTCTCCAATATATTTTAGCTTTAGACCAACAAAAACTTTAATAATTTTTATAATATAGTTCAGCATAACATTATGACACATATAAAGGAGGGGGAAGCAGCATATATAGACTTTTAAAGAAATTTATAGAATCATCCTCATTCATCCTCATACTCTTTTGTGTCAGGCCATAACACAAATTCTCAGCTATTCCTTCCTCCTCAATAACAGCAACAGTAACCGTTTTAGTTTTCTCCCATTCTTCATAGAAAGAAAGAATAGCCATGTTAACTGTACATCTTCCCAAGCCCCACATTCACAAAAACAAACCATGAGTCTGTGAGTCTGAAACAATAAATCCCACTCTTTTGGACACCAAATGTCTAATGAGAGGGGAAATGATAAATGGCACAGGACAATGAGCATATCTCTGGAAGGGACAGAGGAAATAACATAGCCCCTGATTGTCTCAGGGTAGAAAGTAAATAAAGACCCTGTAACCCAGCCCCACAGTGCCTCTATGGACCCCACCAGCATCAAGAAGTGCTTTTATTCATTGCTGACTCATAGATTAACAGTTAAGGTACAAAAAATGGGGTTAGTTAGGGAAGGAGATTGGAGAGTGAGGGAGACTATTATTCAATGCAAACCCAAGTTTTAGTCAAGCAGTTCCAAGGCATAATTCCTCAGTAAGTCCAGGCTCTGGTTTCAGTTCAGCAGTCAAACCCAAGTCATACAGCAAGATTTACTTCAGAGGAGGTGTAAACAGGTTCATCCTGGAGAGGGTGAAAGTAGGCTTCTCCTTGGAGGCAAAGATTCTGAAGCTCTGTCTGACATACTTTGGGCATGTTGCAAGGAGGGACCAGTTCTTGGAGAAGGACAGTATACTAGTGGGATGGAGGGACAGCACAGGAGGGGAAGACTCTTAAAAGATCTTAAAAGATATGAATTGACACAGAGAACTGGAGTAATGGGGGTAGGTTTGTTGGAGACAGTAATGTTGGCTCAGGATAGAGTAGGGTTCAGAGCTGTTGTACATAGGGTCACTATGAATCACAAATGACTCAACAGCACATAACAACAACAGTTATAATCAAATCGTTCAGCAATGATTGCCTCAAAGTACTTGCAAGTTAGATTCTTAATCCTTCAAACATGCAGCAAAACCAGCCAGATTTTTAACTGACCAGCACAAATGCAAGAGCCACAAGTCACACTTTGTCATCATTTGTCCACAGCAATACCAGAGTCTCTCCACCACCAGGGCATCACTGTCACCAGGGTCTTGCCACGACAAGCCTTGAATGCCTCAGCTCTTGCTTGCCTCAAGTCTTGCTACCTGGTGTGAAAAATACCTCTTTCACTTATCCTAGTCTCACAGCTGATGCTTATTTGCAAGACCATAAGTGAAGGTAGTGGGAGACCAGAAGCTAAATGGCTAAAAAAAACCCACCCCAACTTTTAGTTTAAAACTCCACCTGGCAATGAACTTTTTAGTTTTTCTTGAAGTGATTATAACTGGCTTGGCCATGTAATTTACTTTGGCTAATATGTACGCATATAATACCCAAGCAAAGGTTATGAATGTATAAGGTTTGACTTCTCATCTTGGAAATCCACTCTTACACTTTTGCCATGAGAATGGCATTCTCGGGTGTTAAGGAGTCCTAGACATACAGAAGATTAAGTTTAGGGCTGCTACAATGGAATACTATGCTGCATTGAAAAACAAGGAACTCGTGCAATATTATTCAAAATGGTTGACTCTGGAGAACATTATGCTGAGTGAAATATCCCAGTCACAAAAGGACAAATATTGCATGGTGCCACTGTTGTAGAATGGGACTGACCTTGGGGTTGGGGAGAGACTGAGTAAGATGGGTTCAATAATGTATATTGCACTGAAACAGAGGAGGGAGAAAACTGTTTAAAAGAGATATGTGACTAGGTATTTCTGTCATCACAGGAGTCTAGAGCGATGGCTACATGGTGGAGGGGACCTGGGGGAGGGTTTGTAAAACAATGAAAGAATCTTTTCTTTTACTTTTCCATAATTTTTGACTCATGTACTTATAACTTGCTAGTTAAATTTGTGTCTTCTAGGTTGCAACACCCTCATGATACATCTTCAAGGATATGAACATGTACGGCTAAGCACAATTAATAACAGTGCATCTAAATTCCAAAATCAATCTCCATAATAGTCTATGTGTTTCCTACTGCCAAAGGGGCCCTTTAGAGTAGTGAGAGAAGATCTTCACCCTGAAACCCACAGCGTCCCTTTTCAGCAGGAAGTAGCTAAGAGAATACGCCATCCCTTTTTCCTTATGAATCAGGGTGAAGTCTCTCTCAGGGAGGAGTGATAGGGAATGGCAAAGGACACACTGACAAAGGAGATTAATCAGAACTGGCTTTGACAAGCACTGTGGCAATTGGACAATTAAAACAGACATTGCGGGGAAGAAGAACGAACTGGGGAGGAGGGTAGAGAGAATGGTGCAGCAATGAAGGAATGAAAGCCCAAAATCCCTGTAAATGTTCATTAAAGCTAATAAAATTTAATAATAATAAAAAAAAAGTTTGGGGCTGCTAACCTTAAAGGTGGAGGTGCAAACTCACCAACCACTTCAAGGAAGAAAGATGAGACAGTCTGTTTCTGTAAAGACTTACAGCCTTGAACACTCGTGGGGCACTTCTGTCTTGTCCTGACAGCATCACTGTGAGTTAGAATCAACTTGACGGCAGTGGATTGACGGGTAGGATGCTTGTTGGCTGTGCAATGAGAAAGGTGGGGCACACCTGAGGTCAATTCACATGGAGCTTTCCCAGCTGGCCAATAGATCATGGAGTCGGAAAAAAGGAGTGAGTTTGTTAGGTAAATCATTAACATTTTATTGTTATTTCAAATATGACAGTATGGCAACAACTACTGACTTAACACAGAAAAAAATTAGATAATCAGATTTGTTGGGCATAACCCCATGCATGACTTACAGCACCTAAAGCAATTGCCTATTATTTCATTGTGGTGGTGTTGTTGATTGCCTTTGAGTGGAGCATGACTCACAGCAACCCTATGAGCAAAAGGCTTGAAGCCCCTCTACCACTATCAACATTTATCAAAGTTCATAGAGTTTCCAGAGGCAAGTTGTTTAGGAAGTGTATGCCACTCCTGCTCTTTCAAATTTTCTTCCCACACACTCCATCAAAAACATTTAATCTAGAGGTGGATTGGCTCCACTTCTGGGTTATTGCCCAAATTAAAGGCTTCCAAAATCTAATGGATAAAATATTCATGACCAAAAATCATGCCGAAGTCTTAAACATTACTTCAAGAATTCTTTTACAAGTGTTTAGCGTCTAAATGGGAACTCTGCTAGTGTAGTCCATAATGAGTTGCACTGGAAATCCACAAGCAACTCTGTAGGAGAAAAATAAGCAGTCTTCTCCCAGTGCAATTTATAACCTAGAAAACTGATGGACGATCACCGTGGGGTGGACCCAACTCAACAGCAGTGAGTAAATAAGGTCTTAATTAGTTTTTCTCAAGATGTGTTTTAAGAGGCTCTTAGAAATGCTTCATAGAAATAATCCTTTGTATACTTAAGTATTGGAAATGTTTTGTATTTTATGACGTTCTTGAATATTCACAATGCACACCAGCATATTAAAATTTGAAAGCAGGAGTGGCATCCACTTCCTAAAAAATATGCCTCTGGAAACTTTCTGAACTTTGATAAATGACGATAGTTATAGAAAGGCTTCAGGCCTTTTGTTCATACAGTTGCTATGAGTCTTGCTCAATTCGATGGCAATCAACAACAACAACACTGAAATATCTGAGAATGCCTATAGCAAAGAAATGTGATATGACTCTACATGTCAGTCTTAATTGTACATTAAGTCCTTTTATTCTCACACTGTCTCAATATTTTCTATTATTAAAAAAGCTCATATTTTGTAGAACCTACTTCCAGAAACATTGCCTTAACTCAGGGAGACCACTTCAATGGATGTATTAGGCATTACATGGGCTGGAAAATGGGAATTTTGAGACACTAAAGAATGGTAATTCCAGAACACTTGATTGTACTTATGCAAAACCTATACTTCGACCAGGAGGCAGTCATCAGAATAGAGCAAGGAAACACTGCATGGTTCAAAATTGGGAAGGGTATGTGCCAGGGATGTGTCCTATCTCCATATCTTTTCAATCTATATGCAGAACAGATTATCCAAGAGGCTGGGCTCTAAAAGGAGAAATGTGGCATCAGGATTGGAGGTAGACTCACCAATAATTTGTATTATGCAGATAACATAACCCTGCTTCCTGAAACAGGAGGACCTGAAGCACTTGCTGCAGAAGGTCAAGGATTGTAGTCTTTAATATGGGTTGAAGTTCAACATCAAGAAAACAAAGATTCTCACCGCTGGGCCGATTGGCAGCATCATGATGGATGATGAAGAGATTGAGATTGTTGACAGCTTCAGTTTGCTTGGCTCTACAATCAACACTTTTGGTATCAGCAGCCAGGAAATTGAAAGACAAATTGCATTGGGAAAGTCTGCTGTCAGAGACCTCACCAAAGTACTGAAGAGCAATGATGCCAATCTGGAAACTAAGGTGCACATGATACAGGCCATGGCCTTTGCAAGTACTTGCTATGCATCAGAGCTGGACAATGACTAGCGATAATGGAAGGAGAATTGATGCATTTGAGCTGTCGTGTTGGAGAGGAGTATCCTGGACTGCTAGAACAAACAAATTCATCCTAGAGAGGGTGAAGCCAGGCTGCTCCTTGGAGGCAAGAATTCTAAAGCTTCGTCTGACATACTTTGGACATGTTGCAAGGTGGGATCAGTCCTTGGAGAGGGAAGTCATGTTTGGGAGGGTGGAGGGACAGCACAAGAGAGGAAGACCCTCAATGAGATGGCTTGATTCAGTTACTGGGGTAATGGGGATAGGTGTGTCAGAGACCATGGGATTGGCAAGGAATAGAGAGGCTTTAGGGCTATTGTACACAGGGTTGCTAAGAGTCTCAGGTGACTCAACAGCACATAACAACAACAAACAGTAACAATATATGAACAGCTTACTAAGTTTTTCTATCACGTGAGAGGAGATTGTCCATCTTTCTCCCATGGGCAGTTGGTGGGTTCCAATAGTATGCCTTAGGGTTGGCTGCCTGACTTCTTATGCTAGACTACCAGAACGCCCTTTGAAGTCACCAGATGTGCTCAAACCATCAATCTTCTGATTAACCACTGAGCACATAGACACTGTACACCAGAGTTCTTTTTATTAAATGAGTAAACATTTAATAATGATGGGTAAGATTGGTGAATATGCAATAAGGCAGACATCCTGGCCTATTAAAAATGAGAGTATAAATTAGTACAATCTTTCTAGACAGTAATTTGTCACATTACAACTAGAGAAAGGACCACATATTTGCTGACCACATGGCAATGACACAAAAGTTTATTAATACATTACCTTGGTGAGTGCAGGAGAGAGCATGCTCTTTTATACATTATCAGTGAGGGTCTATTTGGACTAACAACTGTGGAAATATCTGCACTGTCACAATAAAAATGTACATGCGCAGACTTAGTAATGTTTTCTCTAAAGATATGTTCTACAAATATGCTTACATGTTTCACTGTAGCCTTCTTTATAGCAGTAAAAGAACAAGTAAAAACGTGTCCATCAATAGAAAGGAAGTGATTCTATGCCACTCAGCTGATAAAATGGATTGTCAATACTGTGATTAATACAATTAATCAATTACAATGTCCAATCAACCCCTTTTGGAATATTACCTTTCCTTTCACTGATAAAACTATTTTAATTTTTATTCCTTTCTTCCTCTCTTCTCATCTCTGTTAAACCTCCAAGATTTATTTATATTGCATGTAAACTTTTCCGGAGTATTTTTTTAATAGTTGTCTTATACCAAAATTGACTTTTTGTTACTGACTTACATCACTTGTGTGTGTGTGTGTGTGTGTGTGTGTGTGTGTGTGTGTGTAAATGTTTAGGGCTTTTTTCTCATATAGCTGTTTCAACAAAAGAACATTAAAAGTTAATACCACTTGCGTAAGTAATTCTCTTCCTATCTCAAAGAAATTATTTTAAATTTAAAAAACAAAAATTATGCTCAAAGGTGTACCAAAAAGGTATAAGTATTCAATATTGTTAGAACAGTTGTATTACAATGATTTTATACAATTTTTAATTTCCCTAAAAATTATATCATGTTACAGAAAAGTAACAGAATCCAAATGACTATAAACTATACCCTCAGTTAAGGAAAGAAAATAGAAATAAAACTTATTAAAAAGCTCTAAATTCATATGACATGACATTATTATCCTCTATTGAACTGGGGAGTAGTACTATACATGCATATTACTGTGGTTTCTTTACACTTTTCAGTTTTGTAGTAGACAGGGCTTGTCTGATTTTAAGTTATAGAAATTCAAACCAAATAAGCTTAGCAAAAAGGGTATTACTGGTTCATTGAACCAGTAGGACAGAGGAGTTACTAGAACTGATTGGAATCAGGAACTCTTTTCAATTCTTCTACCTCCTTCTCTTTGTACACCGAGTCAGCATTTCCTACAGTAGATGTACCTTTACCATAAGCCTTAGAACTGTCACCAATAACCCTTGGATTTATATTTGCCAGTTTTGTTACCAAAGAAACAATTCATTCCCTCAGGTCCTGCTGAAACAATCTGAATAATTCTCATCAGCCCACTTAAAGTCATATCCAACAACTGAACAGATTATGATGACCTGAATATGGAAGTGAGGGACTATGACTGGCCAATTTGGTTCTGAAGTCTACTCTTAGACCAATGTCTGTAGAAAGGATTGTAGCCTTATGAAAGAAGGCAGCAACACCAAATTCAACTAGGTTATTAGTGCAGGGGGTGGATAAAGAATGTGATGCACCCAGAAGCGAGCTGCTGGGTCCTCAAAACAACAAATTCCCACTGCCAAATTTTCAATGATTATGTTTTACTTAGATATTAAAAGATAAAGTTTAAGGATGAAAAATGAACATTGCTTCTTTCTTTCACCCTGGAGACTTGGGACTCAATGTTGCCTATGAAATATTTCCTTGGAGGGTTTCTAGGCACTTGGGAAAAATAATTACAGTCACTTTTTAATTAGAACTTGTAATCAAACTTGCTCAACCTAAAATGGCCTGGTAAAATAGTTTTCTGAAATCCAGAACCTGGTAGGCTAGCTTTTCTCAGGTCACCTTCCTGGCCACACACATTGCTTGCCCTCACCTCTCCTTTTAGTTTTGATAGTGACGTTGAATCCCAAAGACTCTGCTTCCACATGGTTCTTCACTATCTCCTGAATGTGCAAACTCCATGTTTATTAACCTTCAAAGTACAACACACAATATCCTTGTTTGTTTTGGCCTATCCTGATGGGCAAGGAGTCCTGCCTGAGTTTGCCTTCCACTGTTTGATTTGCTAATTCTATTGTGTGTTTTAGTCATTTTCAGTACACATCACTAGACACCTTTGCTAATGACTCATTTCAAGATTTTTTGGAGGAAATTGTATAACTTATTAGACTTTCTTCTTTACAATTGAGACTAGGCACAACTTATAGTGAAATATTTTTGTGACAAACTTATTTATCAGTTCAGCAGAAGTGAATATTATACTCCTACTAGATTTAGGATTAAAATTTATAGAATTATTAAAAACAGAAGTTTATGTCATCCATTCATAGTTCTTATTTTGTACATAAGCAACTGAGATGCACAGATTTTAAATACAAAATAGTATCTATAACTTGAGGGAATAAAGTTTTATGGCTTAGATGTTAGGCTAATTTCTGGTTTTGAATTGGGCTAGCTTGGGCTAGATTTCTGTTTTTCAGTTTCTACTCTGCTACTGACTGGTTGTATAACCCTAGGCAAGTTACTTACCTTGTCTCAATTTCCTTGTGTCTGTAAAATGAATATGATTTAAACTTATATACCTCATGTTGTTGTTGTTGTTGTTGTTGTTGTTGTTCTTGTTGTATGTTGTTGAGTCAGAACCGACTCAAATCTGACCCTCTAATGGGTTTCAAAAAGCAGTAAATTATATGGGAGGAGACTGCCTATCCTTCTCCCACATAAAGCAGCTGGTGGATTTAAATTGCTTGCCTTTGGGATCACAACACACGTTCTTACCACTAGGCCACCAGAGCTCCCTAGTTCCTGTGTGTAGTGTAAATTAATTGTCAGATATAAAACCAGGAAAGGATAAACTAGACTATTGGGACATTCTAAGAATATGCTCTGGAGCTCTGGTGGCCCAATGGCGGGGAACTACACTGCAGTCCCAAGGGCACTCGGTTCAAATTCACCAGATGCTCTGCTGGAGAGAGATGGATGGTCTCTGCCTGTGCTTGTCGAATCTGACTTGACAGCACACAACAACAACAAAAATGAAATAAAGCTTCATTTTTTTAAAAAGTAAATGAAAAAAATTAGCTCCCTAAATATAGCTATGACTTCTTCTAAAGAGTAAATTTACAGATTGTGAAAAAATATTCAGTAACGATCTATCTGAGAAGGCACTAGTTTCTGAAATTTAAAGAAAGTATCAATATTTCAGAAAAAAACCCAAAAAAAATAAAATTCAAAATGAACAAAGTATGTGAAAAGACACTTCACTAAAGAAGACCAACAGATGATAAACAAATATGTAAACAAAAGCACAAGATCACTAACTATTCATCATCATTGTCATCATCATCTCATTGCTATCAAATTGGAGTGAACTCATAACTTCCCCCTTTGCCCCCTGCAGGTTCTGTAAGTCACACAGGAGGGGATTGCTCATCTTTCTCCCTTTGAGCAGCCAGTAGATTAAAGTCCAGAGAAATGTGGCTTTTGGGTTATCAGCACAACCCTCTACGGACTACTCCACTAGAGTTCCTTGCCATTAGCTATTAGAGGCTGCAAATCAAAACAAAAATGAGATCATCTCACCCCAGCACCAATAGCAAAGTTTAATAGGATAGTAAACAACAAATCCTATGGATAATGTGGATGCTGTTGGAGCTCTCTTACCACTTTTGGGAATGTTAAATGATGCAACTACTATGGAAAATCGGGAGAAAAGTGCAACAATGAATGAATGGAAAGACAAAATCTCTGTAAACTTTCATTAAAATTAATAATATAATAAAAAAGAAGCTTTGATGGCAAATTTTCCCAGTGCAACATGTTTTTTTGATTTCTCAACTGCTGCTGTCATGGATATTGGGTGTGGATCTAAGTAAAATGAAATGATTAACAATGTCAATCTTTTTTCCACTTATCATGATGACCTAGACCTATTGGTCTAGTGGTGAGGATTTTTGCTTTTTTTGATGTTGAGATGTAATCCATATTGAAGGATGTAGACTTTGATCTTCTGTAGCAAGTGCTTCAAGCCTTTTACACTTTCCGTGCAAGCAAGGTTGTTTCACTATATAGCACAGGATGTGCTGAGCCTTTCTCCACATTCTTCTTCATGTAGTCCAGCTTTTTAAATTACTTGCTCAGCAAACACATTTAGCCTACAGTATCTGAGAGCTTGACAATGACTCAGGATGACAGAAGAATCAGTGCCTTTGAATTATGATGTTGGAGAAGAGTAGTGACTATCTCAACAACTGCCAAAAGAACAAACAGGTATGTCTTGGGAAAAATGCAACCCCAGTACTCCGTGGAGGCAAGGATGGTGAAACTTCATCTTACATACTTTGGGCATATTGTTAGAAAAGGCTATTCCTTGGAAAGGGACAACATGCTTGGAAAGGTGGAAGGTCAGCATAAGAGAAAAAGACCCTCAACAAAACAGATTGATATAGTGTCTGTGGCAATGGGCTCAAGTGCATTGGTGAAGATAAGGGTTGGCACAGGATAGGACAGAGTATAGATCTGTTGCTCATAGGGTCACTATGACATAACTCAGTGGCTCTAAGAACAACAAAAACAACTTCTTGTTGTTAAGTGCCATCGAATCGAATACAAATCATAGTAACCCTGTGAACAAAAGATCTGAAATCAATCCTGTCCTGTGCCATTCTCACACCTCCTGACACATAAGAGCCCATTGCAGCGGTCACCTTGTCAATCCACTTGGTTGAGGGTATAACCCTCCTTCGTTGACCCTCCACCCTTCCCAACATCATTTTCTTCTCCAAGGAATAGCCCCTCCTAACAATATGTCCAAATATGTTAGGCAAACCTCATCATTCTTGCCTCCAAAGAGCACTCTGGATGCACCCACTTAAAGGCGTATCTATTCGTTTTCTTGGCCATTCATGGAATGTTCAGCACTTTTCTCCAAAACCACAGTGCAAAGGTATTTTATTGATTCTTTTTCTGTCATCCTTATTCATTGTTTAGGTCTCAGATGCATAGCTAATAATTAGAAAGACCATGACCTGAATCAAACGCATCTTAGATCTTAAACTGACATCACTACTCCCCAATGATTTGGAAAGGTCCCTAACTGAAGATTTTCCCCTTGAAATGCATCTCCTATTTTCTGACTGTTTACCAAGAGTGTTACTTGTGTATCCAAGCAAGATGAAGCTATTGACAGTTTTAATCTCCTCTCCATCCATCATGACATGGCCTGTGGGTCCAGTGATAAGAGTCTTTTTCTTGATTGTGAGATGCAATCCATGCTGTAGGCTACATTCCTTGTTCTTCTGCAACAAGTCCTTCAAGTCCTCCTCACTTTCATCGAGTAAGGTTGTGTCATCTGCATAACACAGGTTACTGAAGAGTCTCCTTCTGATCCTCATGCCACACTCCTCTTCACAGAGTTCAGCTTTGTGGATAATTTGCTCAGCGTATAGGCTGAACAGGTACGGAGACAGACATCCCTAACACACTCCCTTCCCAATTCCAAACCAGGCAGTGCTCCCCTGCTCCATGTGCACAACAGCTTCCTGCTCTAGGTATAGATTCCTCATGAGCACAATCAAGTGCTCTGGGATTCCCATTCTTTTCAATGTCAGCCGCAACTTGTCATGATCCACACAGCAACTAGCATCCATCAAAGTATATCTCTTCCAAATTTCCTGGCATAAGCTAGTTAATATGTCCAGGGCTATATCTGTTTATTGAAATACCTCTATTGATACACCATAAACTTCTGGAGCCTTATTTTCTGCCAATGCCTTTAGTACAAATTAGACTTCTTCATTCATTAGCATGGTTTCTTTGTCATTATTTTTTTTATTTTATACTGGTTAATTTATAAAGTTCTAATATGTTGCTTTTCACACTGGGACCTTTCCTTCTCCTTCACTCCCCCCATCAAATTGTGCGGCCCTGTGATTAAACTTCCATCCTCACTCCTCGGCTTCCATCCTCCTCCCCTTGGATCTTCATACTCATTCCCCAATAATAATATTATACAGTATTTGTCCTTATGGGAAAGAGTTAGTTCATTCAGCATAGTGCTCTCTAGTCCCTCCCAAGTTAGGTTGTAATTTACAAAATCATTACTCCTGTGTACTGCATAGTATTCCATTGTATGAATGTACCATAACGTCTCAATCCATTTGCTTGACATCTGGACTGTTTCCATGTTCTTGTGATGGTTAATAATGCTGCTATGAACATTGGTGTACAAGTCTTCATTTGTGTCTCAGTTTTCATTTTCTCAGGGTATATTCCAAGCAGTAGAATAGCTGGGTCATATGGAATTTCTATGTTCACCTTTTTGAGGAAGTACCAAACTGCATTTAAGTGGTTGTACCATTTTACAGTCCCACCACCAATGTGTAAGAGTTCCTATCTTGCCACATCTTCTCCAACATTTATTACTTGCTGTTCTGTTAAACTTTTCATTTTTCCAAGGAAATTGAAAGGGAAATTTTCAAATTTCTTTGGAGAGGCAAGAGACCTTGAATAAGCAAAATGTTTCTGAGAAACAAAAATGAAACAGGAGATATAGCACTCCCTGACCTCAAAACCTACTACACAACAGTAGTAACCAAAACAGTATGGTGCTGGTATAATCAGACACATAGATCAATGGAACAAAATTGAGAATCCAGAAATAGACCCAGATATCTATGGTCAACTAATATTCGACAAGGAAATAAAACCTATCAAATGGGGAAATGACAACCTCTTCAACAAATGGTGCTGGTAAAACTGGACTACTACCCGAAGAAGACCATGGCCTGTATCAAACGCACCTTAGTCTCCAGAGAGACACCATTGCTCTTCAGTACGTTGGAGAGGTCCCTAACAGCAGACTTTCCCATGGAAATGCACCTTTTAATTTCCTGGCTACTGGTGCCAAGAGTGTTGACTGTGGAGCCAAGCAAACT
>NW_006399854.1:3664274-3683080 GCF_000299155.1 Elephantulus edwardii | reverse complement strand
TTTCAGCTAAGATCCAGCTAACATCAGCTACAATATCCCTAGTACCACGACCCCTTCTAAACCCAGGTGCGTTTGATACAGGCCATGGTCTTCACAATCACTTGTTATGCATCAAAGAGTTGGACAATGACCAAGGAGGACAGAAGGAGAATTGATGCCTTTGAGCTGTGGCACTGGAGAAGAATATTGAGAATACCATGGACTGCTAGGAAAACAAACAGATTCATCCTGGAAAGGGTTAAACCAGGCAGCTCCTTGGAGGCAAGGACTCTGAGGCTCCGTCTAACATACTTTGGACATGTTGTGAGAAGAGACCTGTCCTTGGAGAAGGACATCATGCTTGGGAGGGTGGAGGGACGGCGCAGGATGGGAAGTCCCTCTATGAGGTGTATTGATTCAGCGACTGGGATAATCGCGATGGGTGTGTCAGAGACAGTGCGATTGGCACAGGACAGAGCAGAGTTTAGGGCTGTTGTACATAGGGTTGCTATGAGTCGCAAGCGACTCGACGGCACATAACAACAACAACCTGAAGAAAACTGAAACAGAATCCACATCTCAAACCTTATGCAAAAATCAGCTCAAGGTACATCAGAGACCTGGGAGTAAAACCTCAAACCAAAAAGTTCATAGGATACAAACTGGGATCAAGCTTTGAAGGCCTAGTCTATAGTTTAAAGAGACTACGAAATACAGTAGTAGTTGGTGGTCTGTCCCACAATCAGCACCCAGCCTGGTTTTCACTGCTGATATTGAGCTTCTCCAGCAAATATTTCTACAAATGTAATCTATTTGATTCCTGTGCATACCATCAGGTGAAATCCTTGTGTATAGCCTGCATTTATGTTTCTTATAAAGGGTATTTGCAATGAATAAATCATTGAATGTGCAGAACTCTATCATTCTATCTCCAGCCTCATTTCTCTCACAAAGCCCATGTTTTCCAGCTACTGATCCTTCTTCCCTATTCCCAACTTTTGCATTCCAGTTGCCCATTATTATTAATGCATTTTGATTGCATGTTTGATCAATTTCTGACTGCAAAAGTTGGTAAAAATCTTCTATTTCCTCTTCTTTGGCTCTAGCTTTTGCTATGAAGGAATTGGGAAAAAACAAGGCTCCAGGAGTTGATGGCATATCAATTAATTTATTTCAACAATCAGACGCTTCCCTGGATGTGCTCACTAAGTTGTGCCAAGAAATCTGGAGGACAGCCAGCTGGCCAACTGACTGGGAGATATAGATTTTTGTTCCCATTCCAAAGAAAGGTGACCCAACAGAGTGTGGAAATTATCGAACAATATCATTGATATCACATACAAGAAAGATTCTGCTGAAAATTATCCAAAAACGTTTGGAACAATACACCAACGGAGAACTGCCAGATGTACAGGCTGGGTTTAAAAGAGGTCATGGTACTAGGGATATTATAGCTAATGTAAGATGGATGTTGGCAGAAAGCAGAGAATACCAGAAGAATGTCTATCTGTGCTTCATTGACTATACAAAAGCTTTTGACTGTGTGGATCACAACAAGCTATGGCTGACTCTGAGAAGAATGGGAATCCCAGAACATTTGATTGTGCTAATGTGAAACCTATACTTGGACCAAGAGGCAGTCGTCGGAACAGAGCAGGGAGACACTGGATGGTTCAAAATCAAGAGAGGGGTCTGTCAGGGATGTATTTTGTCTCCATACCTTTCCAATCTGTATGCAGAACAGATCATCTGAGACGCTGGGCTGTACAAGGAAGAATGTAGCATCAGGATTGGTGGAAGAAATCGTAAACAGCCTGCGTTATGCAGATGACACAACCCTGCTCGCTGAAACTGAGGAGGACGTGAAGCGTTTGCTGCAGAAGGTCAAGGACTGCAGTCTTCAATATGGATTGAAGCTCAATATCAAGAAAACAAAGATTCTCACCACTGGGCCAATTGGCAGCATCAATATGGATGGTGAAGAGATTGAGATAGTTAACAGTTTTTGTTCATTTGGCTCCACAGTCAACATTCTTGGTAACAGCAGCCAGGAAATCAGGAGATGAATTGCATTGGGAAAGTCAGCTGTGAGGGACCTCTCAAGAGTACTGAAGAGCAACAACATCAGGCTGGAAACTAAGGTGCGCCTGATCCAGGCTATAGTCTTTGCAATTACATGCTATGCATCGGAGAGTTGGACAGTGAATACGGATGATAGAAAAAGAATTGATGCCTTTGAGTTATGGTGCTGGAGAAGAGTGTTGAATATACCATGGACTGCTAGGAGAACAAATGAGTTTGTCCTGGACAGGGTGAAGCCAGAATGTTCCCTGGAGTCAAGGATTCTGAAGCTTCATCTGACATACTTTGGGCATGTTGAAGGAGGGACTGGTCCTTGGAGAGGGACACCATGTTTGGGAGAGTGGAGGGGCGACTCAGGAGAGGAAGACCCTCAATGAGACGGATCGATTCTGTGAGGAGAGTGGTGGGAATTAATGTGTTTCAGACAGCAAGGTTGGCACAGGATAGAACGGCATTTAGGGCTCTTATACATAGGGTTGCTATGAGGCGCAAACGACTCAATGGCACATAACAACAACAGCAACTAAATATAGCCAGAAATGCACAATCTGAAAAGGATAAAATTGATGCATGGGACCTTCTAAAGATTAAATGCCAGTGCACATAAAAAACTTTTTCCAACAGGGTGAAAAGAAAGCCTAGCTACTGGCAACAAACATTTGGCAATACCATCTCAGACAAGAGTCTCATAACAAAAAAAGACTGAAAACCCAATTACAAAATGGGCAAAAGACACGGAAAGAATTTTCACAGAGGAAGATATTTGGATGGCCAACAGACACATGAGGATATGCTCTAAATCACTGGCAATAAGATAGATGCAAATCAAAGCACTAACCTTGTTTCTTGATCATGTGCTGCTTTCTTTTTGGTATAGTTGATATTGTTGTTGCTGTTATATGCCAACAAATCACCTACGGCTCATAGAGACCCTATGTACAACAGCCTAAACCCTGCTCTATCCTGTGAAAATCTCACTGTCTCCAACACACCTACTCCCATTACACAAGTCACTGAATCAATTCTTCTCATAGAGGGTCTTCCTCTCCTGCGCTGTCCCTCCATTCTCCCATGCATGATGCCCCTCTCCAAAGACTGGTCCTTCCTTGCAACATGTCCTAAGTATGTCAGATGAAGCTTCAGAATCTTTGCCTCCAAGGGGCAGCCTGGTTTAACCTCTCTAGGATGAACTTATTTATTCTCCTAGCAGTCCATGATATATTCAATATTCTTCTCCAACACCACAGTTCAAAGACATCAATTCTTTTTCTATCCTCCCTAGTCATTGTCCAATGGTCTGACGCATAGCAAGTGATTGCAAAGACCGTGGCCTGTAACAGGTGCACCTTAGTCTCCAGAGTGACACCATTGCTCTTCAGTACTTTGGAGAGGTCACTAACAGCAGACTTTCCCATCACAATATGTCTTTTAATTTCCTGGTGGCTGGTGCCAAGAGTGTTGACTGTGAAGCCAAGCAAACTAATGCTATTAACAATCTCAATCTCTTCACCATCCATCCTGATGCTGTTAGTTGGCCCAGTGGGGAGAATCTTTGTCTTCTTGATATTGAGCCTCAACCCATATTGAAGGCTGCAGTCCTTGACCTTCTGCATCAAGCGTTTCAGGTCCTCCTCAGTTTCAGCAAGCAGGGTTGTGTCATCTGCATAACACAGACTATTGATGAATCTCCCACCAATCCTGATGCCACACTTCTCCTCATATACACCCGCCTCCCAGATAATCTGTTCTGCATATAGGTTGAAAAGGTATGGAGATAGGACACATCCGTGGCGTATACCCTTCCCAATTTTGAACAATGCAGTGCTTCCTTGCTCTGTTCTCACAACTGACTCATGGTCCAAGCACAGGTTAGCACAATCAAGCATTCTGGGATCCCTATTCTATATATTCCTTCCATCATTTTTTTAATGATTCCTGTATCATTCAATATTTTAATATTTTTGCTATAGTATTGGCAGCATCAGGATGGATGGTGAAGAGAATGAGATTGTTAACAACTTTAGTCTGCTTGGCTCCATGGTCAACACTCTTGGCACCAGTAGCCAGGAAATAAAAAATGTATTGTGATGGCAAAGTCTGCTATTAGGGACCTCTCCAAATTACTGAAGAGCAATGGTGTCACTCTGGAGACTAAGTTGCACCTGATACAGGCCATGGTCTTTGCAATCACTTGTTATGCATCAGAGAGTTGGACAATGACTAGGAAGGATAGAAGGAGAATTGATGCCTTTGAGCTGTGGTGCTGGAGAAGAGTATTGAATGTACCCTGGACTGCCAAGAAAACAAACAGATTCATCCTGGAGAGGGTTAAACCAGGCTACTCCTTGGAGGCAAGGATTCTGAGGCTTTGTCTGACATACTTTGGACATGTTGTAAGGAAGGACCGGTCCTTGGAGAGGGACATTACGCTTGGGAGGGTGGAGGGACGGCCCAAGAGGAAAAGACCCTCTATGAAGTGGATTGATTCAGTGACTGGGGTAATTGGGATGGATGTGTCAGAGGCAGTACTATTGGCACAGGACAGAGCAGGGTTTAGGGCTGTTGTACATATAGGGTCACTATGAGTCTCAAGCGACTCGACGGCACATAACAACAACAGTGCAATTTCAAGCTTGAATTTGTTCTTCAGTTCTTTCAACTTGAGAAATACTGAATATAATCTTCCCTTTTGGTTTTCTAACTCCAGTTCTTCATGCTTTTGAATATACTACATTGTTTTGTCCTCTCAAGCTGTTCTTTGAAATATTCTGACTGAGGCAGACAAAAGCAGGACTGGCTATCCACTTATGAAATAACAAACCTCTAAAAACCCTATCGTCAATAAAGGAACATTGTTAGATATACTGTAGGGAAATGAACCCGTCAGGTGGGAAGGCACACAAAAAATGAAGAAACACAATTGCAAATATGGGTTAATATTAGAATATGAAATGTATAAAGTATGAACGTAGGAAAATTGGAAGTTATAAAAAATGAAAAGAAATGCATAAAGATAGATATCCTAGGCATCAGTGAGCTGAGCTGGATTGATATTAAGCACTTTGAATTGGACAATCACATGATTTTTTTTATGCCATGAATGACAAAATGAAGAGTAATCATTTTGTGTTCACAGTAAAAATTGACATTTTCAGATCTATCCTTAAGTACAGTGCTGTGAGTGAAAGGATACTATCCATAAGCTCCCAAGGAAGACCTGTTAGTATGACTATTATTCCAGCAGACACACCGACAGCTCAAGCCAAAGATGAAGAAATTGAGGACTTTGACCAATTTTTGCAATCTGAAATTGATCAATAACACAATCAAGATGCATTGATATTAACTGATGACTGGAATACAAAAGTTGAAAACAATTAAGAAGGAATGGTAGTTGGAAAATATTGACTTGGTAATAGAAATGAGGCTGGAGATTAAATGATAGAAGTTTTAATCAGTGGTTTATTCATTACAAATACCACCCCTCACCTGATTGTCTACTGAAGAATCAGATTGACTTTATCTGTGGAAAGAGATATTGGAAAAGCTCAGTATAAGCAGTCAAAAAAAGGCCAGATGCTGACTGTGGAACAGACCATCAATTGTTATTAGTGGCGATTGAGTCATATATGACTCATAGTGACTCTATGAACTACAGATATTAACTCTGTCCTATCCTGCACCATCTTTATCATGCCCAATACACGTGAGTTCATTGCCGCAAACACTGTATTAATCCATCTACTTGAATGTCCTCTCTTTCTTTGACCCTCCACCTTTCCAAGCTTGATGTCCCTTTTCAAGGAATAGCCCCTTCCTACCAACATGCCCAAAATATATTAGACAAAACTTTGCCATCCTTGCCTATATGGAGCAGTCTGGTTGTACTTTCTCCAAGACATATCCAGACCACCAGTTCTTCCTGTGCAAATTCAAGTTTAAGTGGAAGAAAATGAAAATAAGCCCACAAGAGCCAAAATACAACTTTGATTCTATCACAACTGATAGCTGACCCTTCAGCAGGTTTTCAGAAGCAGATAATCTCACGGGAAATTGCCCTAGCCTTCTCCTGTGGAGCCACTGGTGACCTCGAACTGCGTGCCTTCAGGATTGCAACACAGCTTCTTGCCACTAGGCCACCAGAGCTTCCTACTGTTGTTGTTGTTATGTGCCGTCGAGTCGCTTGCAACTCATAGCGACCTATGTACAACAGCCTTAAACTCTGCTCTGTCCTATGCCAATCGGCCACCTCAGCTGCCCTTTCTGTTATCTACATGTGTTCCGTTATACATAGGGTTTTCGGAGGCCTTCTATTTCAGAAGTGGATGGCCCATCTTTCTTCCTAGTCTGTCTTAATCGGAATGTTTAGATTTAGAGAAGTATCAGGCAGACCAGCATTTTAGAACAAAGTGAAAGATATATCCCTTAACAATATGGAACACTTCACACATTTGCGCATTTTAGAAAATGTAGCTCATTAAATCCTAACAGTGCTACAAATTTTCTTTTCTTTTCTTTCATTGTACAAGTGAGAACACCTGGGGCATGCAGAGTTTAGATGTCTTGCTCAATCAAAGAAAAGTAAAGGTTCAGAATTTGAACATTAATTTGTACTTTCCTCAAATGGCACTGAGCACTCTTCAGCCGGACAAACATTAATAAGTTTTATCAATACATAACAACGGATATGGAACACTTGTTGCTTTCAAAGTCAATAATAATCTATTGTGGTTCCATCTTTACCATCTATCAGTTTTGAGACCCTCATGGCCTCACTTCACTTAACTCTCCTAGACTAGAAAACAGAAAGACTTGTCTATCTCCCAAAAGGACTCGGGTGGGTCTTAGAACCTACAAACCTCTGTGAACCTGCTGGAAAAATCTCCTGTGGCATCAAAGGAAAGGAAATGGCAGACAGAGATATTTGAGTACAGAATAGATTGCACACCAACACTGAAAAAATAGTAGAAGTGAGTGATTTCAAAGTTGAAATAATATTTGGCAAAGCAAATTGAGTTCAAAATAAAGAAATACCAGGACTCTTAAGATATTCCCTAAATAAGAATATCCATATAAAGTAGAAATTTCTAATCAATATTGGGAATCCCATTAAATGGCACTTATGCAAAATATATACTTGCAGTAGGGAGCTCTGGTGGCCTACTGGCAAGAAGCTGTGCTACAATCCCAAAGACATGAGGTCTGAATCCCACCAGATGCTCTGTGAGAAAAGGATGAGTAATCTCCTGTGCAATTAACTGCTGGAGGGTCAGCCATGGGTTGGTTCCAATGCTACATTACACAATAACAACAACATACTTGGACTAGGATGAAGTAGTTAGAACACAGCAAGGAGACACTGCATGTTTCAAAATCAGGAAGGGTGTATGCCAGGGATCTATCCTGTCTCTATACCTTTTCCATTTATATGCAGAACAGATCATCCAGGAGGCTGGACTGTATGAGATGGCATCAGGATTGGAAGATGACTCATCAATAACCTGTGATATGCAGATGACACAACCTTGCTTGAGGAGGATCTGAAGCACTTGCTGCAGAAGGTCAAGGACTGCAGCTTTCAATATGAAGTTCAACATCAAGAAAACAAAGATTCTCATCACTGGGCTGATTCACAGCAATATAATAGATGGTGAAGAGCTTGAGATTGTTAACAACTTTATTTTACTTGGCTCCACAATCAACTCTTGGTACTAGCAGCCAGGAAATTAAAAGACAATTTGCATTGGGAAAATTGGCTGTCAGGGACCTCTCCAGAGGACTAAAGAGCATCAGTGTCAGTCTGGAGACTAAGGTGCTCCTGATCTAGGCCACAGTTTTCACAATTGCTTGCTATGTGTTAGAGAGTTGGACATTGACTAGGAATGATAGGAAGAGAATTGATGTCTTTGAGCTGTGGTTCTGGAGAAGAGTATTGAATATACCAGGACTGCCCCGAGAACAAACAGGTTTGTCCTAGAGATGGTGAAACTAGACTGTTTCTTGAAGTTAAGGATTCTGACGCTTCGTCAGACATTTTTGGGCATATTGCAAGGAGGGACCAGTCCTTTGAGAGGAACATCGTGCTTGGAAGGGTCAGGGAACAGAGAAAGAGAAGACTCTAGATGAGATAGATTGATTCAGTGACTGAGGTAATGAGGGTAGGTAAAGTTGGCACAGGATAGAGCAGGTTTCATGGCTATTATACATAGGGTCGCTATGAGTCACAAGTGACTCAGTGGCACATAACACCACCACCATCACCACCACCAACAACATTTCCTTGTTAATGCTATCAAAACCTTAAAATCTGAGGTTGAATATCAGACCTGGGAAAGTTGGATTGTGTTACAATATCATTGCTATTTCTACTCCAATAAGTTGGGGTATGATTCACTTAATGAGTTGGTTTTGTTATTATTTTATTATTTTATTATTGTTTGTTTGTTTGTTTGCACAGTCGAATCAGATCTGACTGGTACAGGAGGATATTGTTCTTCCTTCTCCAGCAGAGCATCTGGTGGGTTTGAACCTTGCACCTCTGGGATTGCAGTGCAGCTTCTTGCCTCTAGGCCACCAGAGCTGCCCTAATGAGTTTTTAAGCTCTTCAATCAAGAAAGTATAAACCATTCCTTCCAATGGTGTGTTCAGCTCAGAACATTGAAGTTCTGAAGTGTCAACATTTTTCCTTTATCCTCCCATGTTCAACTGTTGCTTCTCAGTCACATCCCCTATGCTGATATGAGCATGTCAAGAGGAGCATGCAGCTTTCACCAACGTACGAGGACCACACACATTCACCGAGTTCTGCTCCCGAACCAGATTTTCCTCACTTTCAAGCTTCTTTGCCTTGTGATAAATTTTATTTAAGAGTTGTTGACTTGCACTTTCCTACTGATTGGGCTCAGTCAAAATTCCCGCAATCCTTTAGAGATGTTCTTATGCCAAACCACAGAAGAAAAATACGGGTCTCAAAAATCTCTGAGAGTTTATGCACTTCATTTTCACCTCTCTCTCAGGGCCCAATTCTGCAAATTGAGGCTTTACTTGTTAGGGATAAGAGCCATCTTTGTCAAGCTACAAAACATCCTATTAAACACTTTTCCCAGGACCAAGGGGGCCACCTTCATCTACATTTGCATAACTATGGTCCACTTACTCTAGTGATTCCAGAAAACATAGAAAGGACAAGAAGCATCTGCACCTAGATGTCTTAGTGTTTTGAAACAGAGTCTATATTTAAAGCACAGTTCATTTGTCTGAAGTCCCACCAAATTGGGAACAGAAAAGCATACACACACAGAGCTACTCCAGTCTCCAACTCAGATTCATAGATGTTTCTAGAGTCAAGGAAGTACACAAGCTAATAATTCTCAATTAGAGAATTTGGTAGATTCTAAGATTTGAAAATTTTAAAAAGGTCGCGATCAACCTTGTAAGATTAAAAAGGATAGCGTTTGACCAGGGATTAAGCTCAGAAAGCAGGAAGAAAGATCCTAGGAGCCTAAATAAATAGAAACAAGAATTCAGGGAGGAAGTGGGGAAAGTGCTGTTACAATGTAGGGGTTGTAATCAATGTCATAAAACACGATAGATGAAGGGGTAAATGGAATGCCAGCTTCTTCTGTAAACTTTCATTCAAATCACAATAGGAAGTAAAACAAAACCCAAAAATATGGCAATTTCACCATTACAACCACAGAATTTAACTCAACAAGCAGAAGTTAAGATCATGGCAATACAGACTTAACAAGGGAGCATCTGAGAATTAAACTGGTGAAATCTAAAAGCAAGTAATTGGAACTCCAGTACCCTTCCAAATATGTCAGTCTTTTGGATTTTACACCCTTTAAAGCTACATCAAGACTCTGTTTGCTTAGAATACCTAAAAATCACAATTAAAACAGGCATACATGTTCTGGATCTGCAGTCAACAGGTCTGGGCTTCAATCTAAAATACATTCAACCTACGAGTTGGTGGAAAGAAAATCTTATCTGATTCATTCAGTACTTGCATCATAAGCTTGTGAAGATTAAATTAGAGAAATGAAACAATTGTATTAGCATCTAGTAAGAGCTCAAAAACATCAGCATTTATAATAGCTATTTTTTGTGAAATTTTAATGCTTTTGGCAGAAATATTGGTGAGGTTTGCACATGACTGATATAATTTGTGTCACTAAATTGTACACGTGAAAAACGTTTAGTGGCAAATGTTGTGAAATCTGTTTTCACAATTTAAAAAAGTGAGAGTAAAAGAAAAAAATTACAGAACATATTTTAAACGCTTTACTATAAATATTTACAGTTGTTAAAATGTCCATAATCTGATCATTGTTTTTAGCAGACCATAAAGAATAAAGTAAAAAAAAATTGAATGGTAAAATATTTTTATCTTGAAAATAACACTGCTTGCACCTGTCCCATTACATTCTATTACTACAGCAATTTATTTCCATTATCCATTACAATATTAGGTGTTTTTCATCTCTCCTAGATATCATGCTCAGTGTTCTAAAATGCAGAAAGTAAAGAATAATTCAATTGGGAAGATTCAGCCTCTTAGGGTTTTGAGAGTTAAACATTTAGCTCAAGTATTGATTCTCTCCCCCCCCCCCGCCTTTTAAA
The DNA here is from genome assembly GCF_000299155.1 of Elephantulus edwardii. Lineage (NCBI taxonomy): Eukaryota > Metazoa > Chordata > Mammalia > Macroscelidea > Macroscelididae > Elephantulus > Elephantulus edwardii. The sequence goes on along the minus strand of NW_006399854.1, from coordinate 3,672,394 downwards.
TCCATTTTAGATGTTAACAATAGCTAATCTAATCGCTAATAACCCCACAATTAACAGAAGAACACAAATCATAGAAGAGCAAATACATATTAAAGTCAGGCATTTTCTTTTTCCTCTTGGTTCTTAGAGCATATTGATCAAATGCAACATAATTTCTCTTTCCAAATGGAATTCTGGCTCTTGTATAAGAATGAACAAGTAATGACATCCTCTAGAAAGGGCTATCAGACCTCCCTGACTGGGTTAGGATGTCAATTGAAAGGAGGAAATGAAAATTAAACATCACAGCTGAAGCACAGATGGGAATGTGGATAAACTGATCACTCTCTATTTTGATTACTACAACATTTGTTAGGGCTAAATGCCTGATCTGTTTGAGAATGGCAGCTACTTTGCTAAACAGAAAAGAAATGAGAGATCCCATCAACATTGTGATGTGGTTAAGATTATCTGCACTTAATCTAACCGTGTTTGGAATATGATGAAAATCTTGATCTGTTTTAAAGGTTCCAATTTGGCAGAACTTTCTTCCCTGTCAGCACTCAGAAAAAACCTTTGAAGTGGATAGCAACTCCACAAACTAAAAGGGAGATACAAATGGAGTGAATAAGGCTCTAAACATTTTGCAAAATTCCAAACATCTTTTCCCTAGCCACATTCTCCTCTCGTGGTTACCCTAGGCTCATTTTAAGGGAAAGATATTCAGTGGATCAAAACCTGGAAGCTGTTCTCCAGTGAAGCTCACTGTATTGTGTCTTCGCTATGGTGTTAGTGGTTTGCAGAGCCTCTCCCTCCTCGCAGCCTCTTCCTTCCCCCACTTCATAACTTGCGCTGAGGTTAAATTGATGGAAATGCTTTACCATTCCCCTCCTTAATTGCTTCCATAATGGTGGGAATGGTATTGTTTACATTTGATATGATTTACTAGAACATGCTGTTCCTTATCCCTAACTCTTATTTCATTCACAGATTCTCATTAAATGCATTCATGTTGTCAGATACTATCTAGTTGACACAAACTCCCAGCAATGCGCCCTATGTACCACAGAACAAAACTTTGTCCAGTTGTATACCATTCTTACAGTCTCCATTGTTCTTAAGTCCATTGTGTGTTGCAATGCCAACCCATGTCCTTAAGGGTCTTATTCTCCTTTGCTTATCTTTTTTTTCCCAAGAATGATGTCATTTTGCAAGGACAAGGATTTTCTCGTAACATGCCTTAAGTATGTAAGATGAAGTCTTAAGATCCTTGTTTCCTAGGGAGCTCTGGTGGTCTAGTGGCAAGAAGCTGCACTGCAATCCCAGAGGTGCACAGTTTGAATCCACCAGATGCTCTGCTGGAAAAGGAGGGGCAATCTCATCTTGTACCAGTCAGATCCAGTTTGAGAGTACACACACACACAAATAATAAAAAAATTTTTTAAAAGAATATCCTTGCTTCCAAGGAGCATTCTGGCTGTACTTTTTCAAGACAAATTTGTAATCTTGGCACTCCATTGTTTATCCAATACTCTTTATCAATACCATAATTCAAAGGCATCAATTATCTTTCATTCTTCCTTATTTATTTTCTGACTTTGACATGCACAAGAAGCAATTGAAGAAATACCATTGCATATGGCAGGTACACCTTAGTCATTTAAGTCACACCCCTATTCTTTAATACTTTAAAGAGGTCTTTGGAAGCAGATTTGCCAATTTAATAAATTTTATTTTATGTCCTCAGGGATTTTTTACTATTATTTCCATGAGTGTTGATTGTGGATCCAAGTACAGAAATCCTCAACAACTACAATCTTATCTCCATTAATCATGATGTTGTTTATTGACCCAGTCATGGGATTCCTGTTTTCTTTATATTGAAGTGTAATTTATATTGAAATCTGTAGTCTATGAGCATCATCAATGAATGTGTCAAATCTTTCTTATTTTCTGCAAACAAGTCTATTTTCTTTCTTTGTGCCATCTGCTTATTCTTTCTTTATGTCAAACTGCTAATGAATTTCCTTGCAATTTTGGTTCCACAGCCTTCTTCACATATTCCGGTTTCCTGGAGTCAAGGTTCAAGTTGCAATAATGAAAGATTTTCTGGCAAAATCTTGAATGGTGCAGGAAACATGGAAAGAATACACAGAGACACTGTGTCAGAAAGAATTGATCAACATTGAACCATTTCAGGAAGTAGCATGTGATCAAGAACCAATGTTGGTGAAGGAAGAAGTCCACAGTGAAAGCATTTGTAAAAAAGAAAAAAAAAAGAAGAAGAAGAAGAAGGAAAAAAATAAGGCCACAGGAGTTGATGGAATATCACTGAGATGTTTTAGGAAATATATCTAACCCTGGATGCGCTCGTTAGACTCTGCCAAAAAACTTGCAAAACAACTACCCAGTCAATCCATATTTGCTCCCATTCACCAAAAAAAGGGGTGACCAAACAGAATGTAGAAATAAACAATATTATTAATATTACAAGCAAATAAAATTGTACTGAATATTATTTTTAAATTACTGGAACTTTGACAGAGAACATTTGACTGGAACATTGACAGAGAACTTCTAAAAATCCAAGCATAATTCAGAACATGCCATGGCACAGGAGATATCTTTGCTGATGATAGAAGGTACTTGACTGGAAGCAGAGAATATCAGAAAGAAGTTTACTTGTGTTTTGTTGATTATGAAAAAGTATTTGTGTAGATTGTATAAAATTATGACTAGCTTTGAGAAAAAAATGGGAATCCCAGAACACTTCATTGTACTCATATGAAACCTACACATGAAACAGTTGTCAGGACCAAACAAGGGAACCCTGTATGGTTTAAAATCACAAAAGATATGGTTCAGTGAAGCAGACTTGAAATGCTTGCTGCAAAAGAACAAAAATTATAGTCTCCAATATGGGTTATGTCTCAATATCAAGAAAATAAAAATCCTCACCACTAAACCAATAGACAACATCATGATAGTTGCATAAAAGATTAACATTGTCAATTATTTTCATTTTACTTGGCTCTACAATCAACATCCACAGTACCAGAAGTCAAGAAATTAAAAAATATGTTGCATTGGGAAAATTTGCTGACAAAACCTCTGCAAAAATGTCAGTTTAAAGACCAATGAACACTTGATCAAAAGCACGGTCTTCTCAATTGCTTCCTTTGAATCTGAAAATTGGATGACAGAAGACAAATCAATGCTTTGAATTGTCATGTTGGTGATGAGTATAAAATATTGCATGAACTGCCAAAAGAACAAACAAATCTGTCTTGAAGAAGTGCAATCAGAGTGCTTCTTAAAGATAAGGAAACTTTGTCTCACTTACTTTGGTCATATTTTCAGGAGGAACCATCACTGGAGAGAGACATCATGCTGGAAAAGGTAGAGGTCAATGAAAGTGAGGAAGACTCCCAGTGAGATCGATTGACCCAGTGACTACCACAGGGGCTTGAGCAGGACAGAGATTATGAGAATGGTGCAGGATAGGACAAGGTTCAGATCTGCTATTCATAGTGTGGCTACAAGTTGAATTTGAGTTGGTGTCATCTAAAAACAACAACAAACAGGACACTCCTGTTCTGTTCATACAACTGCATTTTGGTCTATGCACAAGTTTCACATGAGCAAAAGTGACCATTCTGAGGTTACCTTTCTTTGCAATGTTATCTATAATTTGTTATGACCCACCATCTAAAATCTTTGCTGAGTCAATAAAATGAAAGCAAACATCTTTCTTGTATTCTAAGCTTTCATCCAAAAATCATCTGGCATCAGCAATGTTATCCCTTGTTCTACAACCTCTTCTAAATCCAGCTTGAACTTTTCTAAACTCTGTCGATACGCTGCTCCAGCTGTTTTTTTAAAATAATCTTATGTATAATTTTACTTGTGTGTGATATTAATGATATTGTTCAATTATTTTCACATTCTTTTGGATCACTTAGTTTTGGTTTAAGCACAAATATGGGTCTCTCTCTGTTAGTTGGGTAGTTAACTGTCTACCCAATTTTTTACATAGGTAAGTGATCGTGTCTAGGACTGCATCTATTTGCTTAAACACATCAGTTGTAATTCCATCAATTCCTGGAGCTTTATTCATACTTTCAGTACAACCTGTATGCCTTTCAATATTATTGGCTCTTGACTATATGCCACTTCCAGGAATGACTGTGTCAACTAATTCCTTTTGGTACAGTGACTCTGTATTCTATCCATCTTTTTTTTGTACACTAATGAATTTATTTTTATTATTAATATTTTATCATTCATATGCATTGTGTTTTGTGCATGTACATTGTGTTTCATATAGTCCTTCATTTACATTCTATTTTGTCCAATTATATTGTGGGGGGGCTCCCTCTCTTACAACAAACATCTCACCAACTACTTTGATGAAAGCCAACTGCTTCATGCCTTGTGCCCTAATATGCTCATTTTAGATAGCCAATTACTGATTTGCCCATCTATCAAACCAGTACTTTGAGGAAGCAAGCATGTGATTTTTGTTGAAAGATCCTCTGTTCAACTTGGAAACTTTAAGCATGTGCATCCGTAAGGAACCCTCAGTCCAGAGCAAGCCATCAGGTTGCAGCAACCAACCCTCACTCACAAAACAGATCATCTTTGCTTCATCTGGTTGGGAGGGCCATCTTCTTTTGATTCTTCCTGCATTATTCAGTATTTTGCCCATAGAATTTTTCCAATGCTACACTGGAGTCTTGGATCTTTTCTTCAACGCCTTCAACCTTGAAAACATTGGATATATTCTTCTCTTTTGATTTTCCAGTGGCAGGTCTTTGCACATTTAGTAAGAATAATTTTTTTTGTCTTCTTGAGCTGCCCTCTGAAATCTTCTGTTCAACTCTCTCATTTTTTCCTTTTGTGTTATCTTTTCTACATTGAAAAACAACTTTCAGAGTCTGACATTTGTTTTGGTTTCCTTCCTCACCACTGGCAACATCATGATAGATGGAGAAGAAATTGAGGTTGTCAACAATTTCAGCTTGCTTGGAACCTCAATCAACACTCTCAGCAATAGCAGTCAAGAAATCAAAAGATGGATTGCTCAGGGAAAAGCTGCTGTCAGGGACCTCTCTAAAGTGATAAAGAGCAATGATGTCAGTCTGGAGACTAAGGTGTGACTGATTCAAGCCATGGTCTTCACAATTACTTGCTGTGCATCAGAGAGCTGGACAATGACCAAAGATGACAGAAGAATGGATGATTTTGAGTTGTGGTCCTGGAGAAAAATATTGAACATACTATAGACTGCCAAGAGAACAAAGATATATTCTGGAAAGAATGACACCAGGCTGCTTCTTGAAGGCATTTTTAAGCTTTATCTGAAATACTTTGAGCATGTGGCCAGGAGGGACCAATCCCTGGAGGAGGACATCACGCTTGGAAGGGTTGAGGGTTAGTGCAGGTGAGGAAGATCCTGATGAGATGGATTGATACAGTTGTGGGGGTAATGGGAGTAGGTGTGTTGGAGACAGTGAGACTGGCTCAGGATAGAGCAGAGCTATTGTGCAGGGTCGCTATGAGTCACAGGCGACTAAACGGCACATAACATCACCTGGCTTTTAAAAGACCGTTTACTTTCTTCACATATAATATCCTTAATTTTATCCCACAACTCATTTGATCTCCTGTCATTAGTGTTCAATGTTTCAAATACATTCTTGAGATGTCTTTAAGTTCAAGTAGGATATGCTCACAGCTGTATTTTCGTTCTCATACTCTTGTTTTAATTTTCTTCATCTACAGCCAGAGCTTCCATATGAGTAATCGATGGTCTGTTCCACAGTTGGTTCCTGGCCTTGTTCTGGTTGATGATTTTGATCTTTCTCGATGATTTCTTTTCACAGATATAATAAGATTGATTCCTTTGTATGTCGTCAGTAAAGGCTTAAGGGAGCTCTGGTGTTTTAGTGATAGAATTCACTGCCAACTTAAAAACATGTAGTTGGAATCTACCAATTGTTCCATGGAAGAAAGATGGGAAATTTCCTTCCATCAGATTTAATCCTCTGAAAATCCACTAGAGGGTCAGCTATGAGTTGATTCCAATTTGGGAGTCCATAACAACAGCAACAACAACAACAACAACAATGCTTACAAGGAAGCTCTGTAGGCTTAGTGGTAAGGAGTTGCACTGCTAACCCCAAGTCAGGCAGTTTGGATCCACCAGCTGCTCCTCAGGAGAAAAATGGAAAATCTCCTCCCATTTCATTTATAGCCTCTGAAAACCTGCTAGAGGGTCAGCTCTTACATGAGTCAGTTCCAACTCAATGGTTCACACCACAACAATGCTTACAATGTTTATGCATTTTATTTCTGTTTTGACAACTTCTGTTCCTGTTTCAGCTATCAGTGGTTATTTGCAACTGTTTATCCCCATTCTGAATTATGTTACATCAGCAAAAAAACATCTTTCATTAGAAAGCTTTCCTCCGTCTATGTCATTAAAATAGATTGGCATAGTCCATAGGGAATTGCACTGCTAACCCAAAGGCCAAGCCTGACCAGAGGTTTAACTACCCCAGTAGCTCTGTGAGGGAAAGATGGGCAATCTCCTCCCATGAGATTTACAGCCTCTGAAAAACTGCTGGAGGGTCAGCTATGAGTCAATTTTGACTCAACAGCAATGAGTGAGTGAGTGGCTACTTTGAGGTGACAATTCCTCTCCAGTCATATTTTGAATGCCTTCCAATCTGAGCAGCTCCTCTTCTGGAACCATATTAAGATGCTGTTGTTGTTGTTGTTGTTGTAGTTGTTTCTGTTAAGTGCTGTCGAGTCGTAAGCAACTCATAGTGACCCTATGAACGAAAGTTCTCGACAGTTGTGGGACTTTCATCCTTTCTCCATGTTCGTAGGGTTTCCCGAGGCAAGCTATTTATGGAAGTGGTTGCCACTCCTGCTTCCAAACTTGTTTTATCCGGGGAGCACCACCAAACACTGTTCACCATGGGTAACTATTATCACATTTGACACGTCAGTGTCACAGTGTTCAGCTTCACAGCGACCACAAGTTGCCTCTGTACGGCAGGCAAGTGGACACACCAGGGTTATATGACCTAGACGAGTGTTTGAACAAAAACAATTAAAGACAGGCCTTAGACAATTAAGACATTAGTCTGCTGTTATTCATAGTTTTCAGAAGTGGTTGGCAAGTACTGCTTCATAGTCTGTCTTAGTCTGGAAGCTCCCCTGAAACCTGTTTCCCATGGGTGACACTGCTGGTATTTTAAATACTAGTGGCATACCTTCCAGCAATACACAAGGTATCATAGTACACAGACCAATAGATGAGTGGTGGTGCATTAATAATGCACTCATACAACAGGGTTTATTTGGAGAGGAAAGAGATCTTGAATAAACAAAGCAAAAAAAAAAAAACCCCAACAAAACAAAACAAGAATAAAATGGGAGGCATAGCACTCCCTGATTTCAAAACCTACTACACAGCTGTAATAACCAAAACAGCATGGTACTGGTACAATGATAGGCACAAAGACCAATGGAACAGAACCCACAGATTAACCCATCTATCTATGGCCAACTCATATTCAACAAGGAAAGGAAATCTATCAAATGGAGAAATGACAACCTCTTCAACAAATGGTGCAGGCAAAACTGGATTATTACCTGCAGAAAGCTGACACAAGATTCACATCTCTCACCATACACAAAAATCAACTCAAGTTGGATCAAAGATCTAGGGATAAAGCCCAAACCTGTAAAGATCATAAAAGACAAAGTGGGATCAAGTTTAAATGGCCTAGCCCATGGTATAAAGAGGCTGACAAATACAGCCAGAAATACACAACCAGGAGAGGGAGAAAACTGATGAATGAGACCTTCTAAAGATTAAGTCCCTGTGAGCATAAAAAACTTTTCCCAATAGGGTGAAAAAAACCCCCAACTTTCCTGACTAGGGGTAAAAAATAACCCAAAAAACACTTGGCAATACTATCACAGATAAGAGTCTCATCACAAAAGTTTACAGAATCCTACAAGGCCTACACATGAAAGAAAGAAAGAAAGAAAGAAAGAAAGAAAGAAAGAAAGAAAGAAAGAAAGAAAGAAAGAAAGAAAGAAAGAAAGAAAGAAAGAAAGGAAGG
>NW_006399854.1:3658871-3664174 GCF_000299155.1 Elephantulus edwardii | reverse complement strand
AGAAAGAAAGAAAGAAAGAAAGAAAGAAAGAAAGGAAGGAAGGAAGGAAGGAAGGAAGGAAGGAAGGAAGGAAGGAAGGAAGGAAGGAAGAAAGACTGTTAGCACAATTACAAAATGGACAAAAGACATGGAAAGGCTTTACACAGAGGAAGATATTCAGATGACCAACAGACAGATGAAGAAATGGTCAGAATCACTGGCAATAAGAGACACACAAATCAAAACCACAAATGAGATATCATCTCACTCCAGTATCAGTGGCAAAGTTTAACAGTACAGCAAGCAATAAATGTTGGACGGGATAAAGAGAGATTGGAACTCTTATACATTGTTGGTGGGGCTATAATATGGTACAACCACTCTGAAAGGCAGTTTGCTGTTTTCCCAAAAAGCTGAACATAGAAATTCCATATGACCCAGCTATTCCACTGATAGGAATATACCTCAAGAAAATTAGCTGAAACAAACAGATCTATACACCAATGTTCACAACAGCATTATTCACCATCGCAAGAAGTTGGAAACAGCTCAAATGTCCAAACACATTTGAGTGGATTGAGAAATTGTGGTACATTCACATTATGGAATACTCAGCACTCTTACATAGTACTCAAGAGCAACAGTTTTTAAAAATTACTATATAACTTAGGAGAGACTGGAAAGCATTATGGTAAGTAAACTAACTCACTCTCATAAGGACAAATACTCCTAAGATCATAATTGAAAGACCAGAAATAGATAACTAGTAAAATATATATGAGGATATAAGGAGGGAAGGAGAGCAGAAGGGTGAAGATGGGCAGGAGAGAAATCAGGGTCACACAAGTTGGTGGCGGTAGGGGGTAAAGGAAATAAGAAAGACCCAATGGGGGTCTGGAAAGACAGGGTAATTGTGGACGTAATTCGATGATGATCAGTTTTTAAAAAACATAATGAATGGGAATGATAGTATGAAGCACAATGTGGATGAAGGATAGTGTGAAACACAATGGATATGAACTTTGTAAACAAACCGGTATAAACAATTTTTTTAACAGGTTAATCTCATTTGGTTGTTAGATAGCTGTTGCTTTTGTCTTAATCTTTATATAAAAACATCTGAATCTAAGTATTACTAACTCCCTCCGGTAGTTCATGAAAATATGGACCTAGATGTTCTGTGACCTGATGTTCCAAGCCAGAGCTGGAATTCCAGGAGTACTGTTGGTCTTTGGTTTGGGAATGAGCACCTGACCCAAGCAGAGCATATCAGAGTTAATGAGACTTTTCTCAAGCATTGTTGTAGAACTGTTACGATAAAGAGATCTTGTCTGTCCTATAGGCACTACGTTAGGAGACTACAAACCATCAACAATCTTGCCAAGGAGTCTCTCTGAGTGATGCAAATGGTTAAGTGTTAAGCAATCTACTTTCTTTTTTTTTTTTTTATTTCTGTGTGCGTGTACCATCAAATCAGATCTGACTGGTACAGGAGGATATTGCGCCTCCTTCTCCGGCTGAGCGTCTGGTGGATTCGAACCGTGTTCCTCTGGGATTGCAGTACAGCTTGTTGCCACTAGGCCACCAGAGCTCCCCAAGCAATCTACTTTCAAAAGATCACACCATAAAACCCACTGCCATACACAGCAGTTGATTCAGATCTGACATAGGACTTCCAAGGCTTTTTACAGACTAAAACTGCCTATCTTTCTCCATTGTAGGCTGATGAATTAAAACCACTTGCCTTTTGTTAACAGCCCAATACATTACACAAAATGCCATCAGAGCTTCTCAAAAGATTGCAGCTGTTGAAGTACTCCTGGAGAACAGTTCTTTGTAAAAATACATGGATACTCAACTCTATGAGGCCAAAAGAGCAGTATTTACTCAAAAACAATGTTCAGAAGGAGAAAGAAAGAAAGATGGGCGAACAAAAACAAAGAATTTTATAGAAGAAGTAGGAAAAGTGAACTTAAAAGCCAGAAAAAGATTAACAATAAAACCTCCCTCTACTAACACGGTGTTTATCTTTCAATATAGCTTTTCCAGCATTATTCATATGCGGATAATGGACCTGTGTGAGTGGGTAGGACTGTACTAATGGGGTGTATTGCCTTATCCATCAGGGGACTGGCTATCTACTGGCTTTCTACAAAGTTAATGGCCAGTCTCAACAATTTACAAAAGGATTATCTAGTCTTGCCGACAAATTTAAAAACTCTAGTGCAAATCTTCCCCCAGCCAGGGAAGAGAGACCTCTCCTAGCCCAGTGAAATGTAGGGCATGCTTTAAGATGACAGCAGTAGTCATGGCTGAGCTAGAGTATTGATGTCAGATGAGATAAAACCCTGGTGGGGGGAGCCAATACTGGCACTAAGAACTTGGGAACACTTAGAGCTGAGGCTCAGGTGTATTCATACACATTTTGGAAGCTCTCTTAACTGTATTCTGTTATTAATCTGAATTACAACCTTTTGACTTCCCCAATATAGTTCTGTGTGGTCTGTGAGCTATTACATAGAATTTTGAACCCACCAAAGCAGTAAGATTGGTGTTGAGATGAGTAGAAAGAAGGATTGGGAGTGTGGCAGTGGGAGAGGGAGGATGTCTGACCTCATGGGAGTTGATTTTGTGTTATCGATGGGGATGCTGTGGATGCTTCTCTCCTGTGAAGTTGGTAAAGGTCAGATATGACACTCCCCACATGGCCCTTGCTTTTTTTTACAACTAATAATTAGAAAGAAATAATGAGGCTCTCTGTTCCTCATTGATCAAAATATTTCCCTCTTTTCTGATGCAGTCTCAGCTGCATCCCTGAGACATGATGGTGAAGGTTGGAGTAAATGGATTTGGCCGCATTGGGCACCTGGTCACCAGGGCTGCTTTTAACTCTGGCAAAGTGAATGTTGTTGCCATAAGTGACCCCTTCATTGACCTCAACTGTATGGTTTATATTTTCCAAGTTCAATGGCATTGTCAAGGCTGAGGATGGGAAACTGGTTATCAATGGGAAAGCCATCACTATCTTCCAGGAGCAAGATCCCACCAACATCAAGTGAGGTGATGCTGTTGCTGAGTATGTTGTAAAGTCCATTGATGTCTTCACAACCTTGGAGACAGCTGGGGCTCACTTGAAGGGTGGTGCCAAAACGATAATTATCTCTGCTTTTTCTGCTGATGCTCCCATGTTAGTGATGGGTGTGAAACATGGAAAGTATGACAACACTCTCAAGATTGTCAACAATGTCTCCTGCACTACCAACTGCTTGGCTCCCCTGGCCAAGATCATCTATGACAACTTTGGCATTGTAGAGGGACTCATGACCACAGTCTATGCCATCACTGCCACCCAGAAGACTGTGGATGTCCTCCCCTCTGGAAAGCTGTGGTGTGATGGCTGTGAAGCTGCCCAGAACATCATCCCTACATCTACTGGCACTGCCAAGGCCGTGGGCAAGATCATCCCTGAGCTGAATGGGAAACTTACTGACATGGTTTTCTGTGTCCCCACTCCCAATGTGTCAGTTGTGGATCTGACCTGCTGCCTGGAGAAAGCTGTCAAATATGGTGACATCAAGAACGTAGTAAAGCAGGCATCAGAAGGGCATCCTTGGATACACTGAAAACCAGGTTGTCTCCTGTGATTTGAGCAGTGACACCCACTCTTCCACCTTTGATGCTGGGTCTGGCATTGCCCTGAATGATCACTTTGTCAAACCCATTTCCTAGTCTGACAATGAATTTGGCTACAGCAACCAGGTGGTCAACCTGATGGTTCACATGACCTCCAAAGAATAAGAGTCCCTTGGAACACCAGACTCAACAGTAGCAATAGAAGAGAGAGAGAAAGACCCTCAGCTGTTGGGGAGTCCTTGCCCCAACTCAGTCCTCACACACACTGAGTATCTCACATCCTTGACACAATTTCCATCAAGATGGAGAGCCCATCTTGTCATGTACCATCAATAAAAATTCACTGAGGAAGGAAGGAAGGAAGGAAGGAAGGAAGGAAGGAAGAAAAAGGAGAAAGCCAAAATAGTAATAGAATCAAGAAATAAAAGCAATAACTGGGTGGAGTTTTTGTGTTTGGGGGTTTTGGGTCTTTAGAGCTGCAGAGATAAAAATGGTGAATCTTCATCTCACATACTTTGGGTATGTTTTTAGAAGGGACAGACCGGTTCTTGGAAAAAGGCATTATATCTGGAAAAGTGGAGGGTCAGAGAAAGAGAGTAAGATCCTTAACAAGATAGATTGACACAGTGACTATAACATTGGCCTCAAGTATATCAGAGATGGTAAAAATGGAATAGGGAAAGGTTCAGATTCATTGTTCATGGAGTTACTGTGAATCACAGTTGACTCAACAGCACTTGACAATAACAACAAAAATAAGAGAGATGTTGACAAATATTCTAGTTCCAACAGAGAAGAAAGAGTACATTTTTTTTTCTTTCAGATGCATGGCTCCTCACTCACACTTTAGCATATGAATAGAACAAATCACCTCTCATTCCCCTCAACAGAGGTGGAAAACAAAGAAGATCCTTAGCTAGAGGACAGTTAAGTGTCAGTCTCTTCTCATTTCTGCAAGGATACAGAGCCTTTTAGTAAGAGGAGATTGCGCACCATTTAAACAGCTCCCAGTTCTGAAGAAAGTGGTTCTCACCTTACGCAGTTAAGGAATAAGTGTTTTCACCACTGGTTGAACTGCCACAAGAACTGAGTCCTGTTGCCTCAGAACTGTATGGGAGTTTTGGCCAATGACTCTTGCCTAATCTAGGCATTCAGAATCAGGCTGTGTAAAACTGTATTAATTGAGTAGGTGAATAGTAACAATATGTTGATTGTATAGGAGCATAGATAAATAGATATGGAAAATATTTTCATTTCAGTACAAAATTTGCACCTGCATTAATACTGTTTTGTTATAATAAAAGGCTGTAGAGTAAATTTGGTAGTACATTTAAAAAATCATTTAAAAAGTTTTGAAAAAGAATCTATTATGCGACATTTTAAAATAATAAAGAATTTCTGTTGTTGCTTGCCATAGTTTCGGAACTGGCTCATAGCTGATCCTCCAGCTAGGTTTTCAGGAGCAGTAAATGGCACCAGAGGAGATCATTCATCCTCCAGTGGAGTGGCTAGTCTATTTGAATTCTATCTTTGGGACTGCAGTGCAGTTTCCTACCTTAGACCACCACAGAAGAACATGGAAGATCACAGACAGTGTTATACTAAGTCAAAGAAGTCAGTCACAAAAGACAAATACTGTATGGGTCCACTATTTTTTAAAGTTGAGAAAAATTTACCATGTTGTTGTTGTT
>NW_006399854.1:3652112-3657726 GCF_000299155.1 Elephantulus edwardii | reverse complement strand
GCCTGGACTTCCGGCAGTTCTCTGCTGATGTGCTGTTCTAATCGTTTTTGGATGATCTTCAGCAGAATCTTGCTTGTATGTGAAATCAATGACACTGTTCTGTAGTTTCCACACTTTTTTTATATAGTCACCTGAAATAGGAGAGGAGGAGGAGGAAGGAAGGGAGACAATACTATTATAGATATTATATAGATATTATATTATAGATATTGTTTAGGTATTATAGATAATATAGATATTATTTAGATAATAGACATATGAGTAAAGGGAAAAGCTAGATAAAATAATGAACGATTTAAAAAAGGAATGTACATCTATTACATTATCTATTAACAGTGGAAAGGAGCAAAATTAATTAATCTTTTCTGAAGAACAAAAATGCATTTATGAAATTTAACTGATATTTCTGATTGAGAATTATAAAATCCAAAATTGAAGACTACTTATTTAATAGGGAGCTCTAGTGGCCTAGTGGCAAGAATCTGCGCTGCAATCCCAAAGTCACACGGTTCAAATCCTCTGAAAGCCTACTGGAGGTTCAGCTATAGGTCAGTACTGACTCAGCAGTATACAACAACAATAACAACACATTTATCAAAATCCAGCATAAGCATCATAGTAAAGAAAAATTAAAAGATATTCTCATTAATGTTAGGAAGAACATAAAGATCTTACCATTGTTGATTTTTATTCAACCGTATAAGAGTTTCAAGCTAAGGAAAAATATATATGAATGAAGAAATATAGTGGGTTGAGCTATATGAAATAATCACTTTTTGGCCAAATGACTAACATAATCTATTGGCAATTTTTTATGATTCAACATACAGCATGTTTGGAAAGATTAAATGTTTGTAATTATTTGTATGATGTCCAATCTAGATGATCCAAAGGAATAATTGAAAACTGATTACAAAAAAACATGAGATTCAATAAAAAGGCCAGATAAAGGCAATAGCTTTCTATATTCCTAGCATAAATTGAATGGAAACATTTTAAAAATATTTTTTACATAATAGTAGTGAAAGCTATACAATGACTTGAATCTTAAAATAACTTTGCAAGATCTATACTAATAAAACTTCCAGAGTTTCATAGACTTAAAACATTCCCAAAATATAACTATATATAATACTCTCTTCCTGAACAGGAAGCCCCAATAGTTTAAGCATATCATTCTGTAATTGCAAAAAGAATTATATAAAAAGAATAGTAAAAATTAAACAAGGGAGAAAAAAATTTAAAAAATACTGACTGGGAAAGAGAAAACCATGGAACCAACAGAAAATTATCAGCAAGATAGTATAGTTTTAAACTCTCTGATATCAGAATACATTAAAAGTAATTGGATATTATAATTTTTAAAAGATTAAATGATACATTGTTTCTTCATAGCATGCTTTAAAAGGTGATAGAAATAATTTGAAAGGAAAAGAAAAGACACACCATGAGAGCAAATTAACAAAAAATTTTTGTATAACTATAGTTATGAGACAAAATATATTTTTAGATAAGAATTCTTTATGGAGGTAAAGAAGGACATTTCATAATAATAAAAGGGTTGCTTGAATAAGAAGATCTAATACTTTTAAATTTACACAGATCTAATAATATCAATTCCAAATATATAAAACAAAATAAACTAAACAAAAAAATTCACAAATGGGAAAATCAACAATTATAATCTTAGGTTTGATCACACAGGTAATTATTAGAAACAAGAAAGCCAATAAGTCAGTAAGGATATATTTTAAAACACTATTAAGCAACTTGACCTAATTCATATTTATAGAACACTATACCCAATGACTGCAGAATGCATTTTCTTTTCAAACACACATGAGGTATTCACCAAAAATAGACCATATGATGGGTCATAAAGTGAGTCTCAACAAATTTCAAAGAATTGAAATAATATCAAGTATATTCTCTCTCTCTTTCTAAATAAAAAAAATATAGATTTTTTTAAAAAATATATAGATTTTTTAGAAAGTTACATCCTAAAGACCTTCCACCTTGGAAAGGATATGTGCAGGAGGCCTCAACTATATTCTCTTATCAATGCAAACCACACAGACAGATAAGTAGAAAGCCCAAAGATGTGTGAAAATTAACATGTGGAAGTTGGACAATGGATATGAAAGAATGAAGAATTTATGCCTTTGAATTGTGTGGTGTTGACAAAGAACATAGCACAGATAGTGAGATTTTGCCTTACATATTTTGTGCATGTTAGTAAGAGAAGCCAGTTTATAGAAAAGGATGTCATGTTTGATAATGTAGAGGGTCATAAAAAACAAAGAAAGAGTCCCTTTAACAAGTCAACTCAATGGCACCTAAAAAAACAACACGAAAATGGAAGAGCAAACTTTTAAATTATAAAGTAAACTTCTAAATAGGTCAAAAAAGAAATCACAAAGGACATTAGAAAACTTTGTGTTGAAAAAGAAACCACAGAGTATCAAAATTTGTGGAATACAACTACTGTAGGGCTTAGTAGGGAATTTATGGTTTTTAACAAATACATTAGAAAAGGAGAATAATTAAAAATTAATAACCTCAATTTTCACTTCATGGAGGTAGAAAAAGGACATAAAATTAAACTTGCATAAAATAGAAGGAAGGAACCTATCTATCTATCTGTGGTCAATTGATATTTGACAAGAAAACAAACCCTACTAAATGGAGAAATGAAAGACTAACAAATTGTGCTAGCAAAACTGGACATATACCTGAAGAAAACTCAAATAGGAACCACAGGGGAGCTCTGGTGGCCTAGTGGCAAGAAGCTGCACTGCAATCCCAGAGGTGCACAGTTCGAATCCACCAGATGCTCTGCTGGGGAAGAAGGGACAATCTCCTCCTGTACCAGTCAGATCTGATTTGACAGTACACACAAATAATAAAATAAAAATTAAAAAAATTCTAAAAAAAAAAACTTAACTCCCTGATGTGAACACACTTCGTCAGATAGTAAAACCAAAATAAACACAAAGCCTCAAATAGGAACCACATTTCACACCACACTGAAAGATCAATCAAGGTGAATTAGAGACCTAAAGGTAAAAACAAAAACCTGAAAGATCATCAGAGACAAAATTTCACAAGAAGAGGATAAATTCGATGAATGGAACTTTCTAAAAATTTAATCTCTGTGTGCATCAAAAACATTTTTCAAGCCCAGAGACTGGATAAAAAACATTTGGCAACGACATTTCAGATAATCTTAAAACTAAAGTTTACAGAATGCTGTAGGTTCTCCCCAAGAAAAAGATAGGAGATCACTCAATTACAAAAGGGGCAAAAGACAAGAGAAGACTCCTTCACCAAGGAGGCCATTCAGATGGCGAACAGAGACACATGAGAAAATGTTGAAAATCACTGGCAATCAGAGAAACACTAAATAAGAATGGGATACTATCTCAACCCAGTAAAAGTAAGAAAGTTCAATAGGACAGCAAACAGCAAATGTTGTCAAGGATGTGGAGAACTCTCATGCACTGCTGGTAGGATGGTAAAATGGTTATGACCACCATGGTAGGCAGTTTGGCATTTCCTCAAAAATGTGAACTTAGAAATCCCATATGACCCAGCTATTCCACCGCTAAGAATATACACCAAGGAAATCAGAAGTGAAACACTAACGGAAATATGTACAATTATGCTTATAGGAGTGTTACTCAGAATAGCAAGAAAATGGAAACAACCCAAATATCCATCAAGAAGTGAAGGGATACAGAAACTGTGGTTCATTTATACAATGGAATGCTATGCAGGACTAAAGAACAACAAAGTATTTCTAAAAAACAACACAGCATGGGAGAATCTAGGGGACATTATATTGAGTAAAACTGAACTCAGTCACTGAAGGACAATTTCTGCAGAAGATCAGTACTGTGAAAGTAGAAAGGTAGCTGAGTAAGATAAGTATAAACGTTTAAAAGGGGAGAGGGAAGGAGTGAAGGATGGATGGTTAAAAGAGGAAGGGGCAAATTCACTAGGATAGCAGAAATTAGTGGGTGCTTGGAGGGGTGAAGTAATAAGAAAGAAGCAATGGGGACTTGAGAAGATAGGGTAAGAGAAGGCCCAGATTAACAGTCATTAAATATATAAAACATAATGTAAATTAATGAAACACAAGGGATAGGAATGAATGTATAAAATACAATGTACATGAATGAATTATCATATACATGATATTGGTAAGCAAACCAATAACAAAGAAGGAAAAATGGAAATAATAAAGACAGTGCAGTGATTAATGAAATAGAAGAGCATACACAATAAGGAAAATCATCAAAGCCAAAACTTACTCTTTAAATAGAGTAATACAGTCTATTTCTTCCTAATAAGAATGATCAATAAAGAAGAGAAAAAACACAAATGACCAGTATTAGTTTAAAAATGTGATACCATCATACAGATGTTAATAAGAGATTACTATGAATAATTTTGCCAGATAAATTTGACAACTTAGATAAAAAGGAAACATTCCCTGAGAAATATAAAGAAATAAAAATTAATGAAAATATAATATGCTAAATAAATTGAATTTGCAACTACAATTCCACAAAGATGATTCAGGCATATAGATTCAAGGGTTCTTTGTTGGAGTTCTGGTAGCCTAATGGCAAAAAGCTGCACTGCAATCCCAAAGGTGCGCTGTTCAAATCTACCAGATTCTCTGCTAGAGAAGGAGAGACCTTCTATACCAGTCTGATCTCCTCCTGTGCCAGTCGGATCTGATTCGATGGTGCATAACAAGAAATAAGCAATTTTTTAAAAAAGTTTTAAAAAAGAGTTCATTTTTTAATTGCATTTAATGAAGGCAAATGTATCTTAAAGTCTTTCACAGATTAAAGGGGCATCATTTTATCAGATTAACATATTCTGATCTAAAGTCTAAATTCTTTCTAAGTAATTCATCACCACTAACTCAGAATGACTCATAGCTGACCTTCCACTAGGTATCCGAAGATGTGACTCACACAGGATCATATTATCTATTTTTCTTCTGAAGAGCTATTGGTGGACTCCAATCACCAATGAGATGGGGCCTTTGGGTTAGCAGTCTATGGACTCCATCACCAGTGGTCCCTTTTTAATAGGAATGTAAATGTTCTGAATAAAACATCAGCAGCTTGGGTACAGTAATATAAAAAAAATATAATACTTCATGAGTAAGTGTAGTTTACTCCAGAAATGCAAGGTTGGTTTAACATTCTAAATCAATAACAGGATTTGCCACATTAACAGAATAAAGGGAAAACAATATTATGATCTTAACAGATACAGAAAAATCATTTGACAAAATAAAATTACCATTAAATATAAAATTTTAAGCTATGAGAACTACTTTAATCTGATAAAATCAGTATCTACAATAAATAAGTAAAGCTACAACTGACATTATCTTTAATAGCAAAATAACAAACATTATCTTTAGATGCTCATGTCATTCCATGGTGAAATGTATGTGTTTTTTTGCTTGCTTGCTTAATTGTTTAATAAAGGGTATGATCTATTGGATAGCAATATGAGAGGAACATCTTTATTCCCTAATTTACATTATACAAAAAAATTCACAATGACTCATAAACATTAAAATAATAAT
>NW_006399854.1:3649920-3652012 GCF_000299155.1 Elephantulus edwardii | reverse complement strand
AATATTAATTTTAATGAAAATTTACAGAGATTTTGCATTTCCATTTATTCATTGTTGCACTTTTCTCCCTGCCCACCCCTCCTCTCCAGTTTGTTCTTCTCTTTGAAAAGTAAAGAAAAATTCTTTCATTGTTATACAATCCCTCCCAAACTAATCAAATTTTTAAAGGAAAGCAAAGCAGCATATCTTCGTATTTTGTTTTAGTCAAAGATTCCTTAAGCAGGATAAAAAAAACCTTAAAGATAACAACTTGATTGAAATTAAGATTTTTTTCTTTATTAAAAAATCTGTAGGAGAGTAAAGAAGCAAATTACAAACTTGGACAACATTTTCACTCTTTGTATATCTACTGAGAAAGAGTTTCTATCTAAAACATAGAATGGTGTACAAATCAAATGAGACTAAAGTATATAATGGTCAAAGGACTAAAAGGTATTATATTACATAAAAGCGAGTATATAAATGGGCAATAAATGTATGGGGGACGTTGTCATCATTAGGGAAATGTAAATTAAAACACAAGATACCATTATAAAGCTACTGCATAGGCTGAAATTTAAAAGCCTGAAATTATAGAACATTGGCAAAGATGTGAAGCAACTGAAACTCAAACAATTGCTGGTGGGAGTATAACTTTGGAAAACTGACAGTATCCATCAGAATTGGAGGAAGACTCATTAATAACCTCCGTTATGCAGATGACACAACCTTGCTTGCCAAAAATGAGGAGGACCTGAAACATTTGCTACAGAAGATCAAGGACTGTAGTCTTCAATATGGTTTGAAGCTCAGCATCAAGAAGACAAAGATTCTCACCACTGGGTCAATTGGCAGCACCAGGATAGATGGAAAGGAGATTGAGATTGTTAACAATTTCAGCTTGCTTGGTTCCACAATCAACATTTCTTGGCACCAGCACTCAGGACATCAAAGGACAAGTTGCATTGAGAAAATAAGCTGTCAGGAACCTCTCCAGAGTGCTAATGAGCAATGGTGTCAGTCTGGAGACTAAAATGTGTCTGATCCAGGCGATGATCTTTGCAATTACCTGTTATGCATCAGACAACTGTACAATGATTAAGGATGATAGAAGAAGAATTAATGTCTTTAAGTTGTGGTGCTGGAGAAAAGTGTTGAATATTCCATGGATTGCCAACAGAACAAACAGGTTTGCCCTGGAAAGGGTGAAATAAAGTTGCTCCTTGGAGGCAAGGAAAGATATTGAAGCTCTATCTCACATACTTTGCCAGGAGGGACCAGACCTTGAAGAGGGACATCATGCTTGAAAGAGTGGAGGTACAATACAAGAGAGAAAGACTGGATGAGATGGATTTATACAGTAACTGGGGTAACTGTGTTAGATGTGTCAGAGACAGTGAGACTGGCTCAGGATAAGGCAGAGTTCAGAGTTATTTTATTGTATATGAGGCCGCTATGAGTCACAGGTGAATTGATGGTCCATAACAATAACAATTAAAGCTAATTATACTCAATTCTTTGACCCTATAATTCTATGTCAGGTATACATATTCAAGAGAAATAAGAATTTACTTAAGAATAGACCTGTAAAGAATATTTGTAACAGTTTTTATTATTGTCAAAACTGTTCATCAACAGGAAAATGCAGCATTAATCTAAAATATTTCTTAATGGAATAAAGCACAGAAATTTAGAAAAAGAATAGAACAAAGATATGCCCAGAAACATAGGTAAATTTCATAGACAGTACTCTATTCTCAGTCTTTTCTTTTGATAGAAAATAGAGCTTTTAGAGATTAATTTTTTCTTTATTCATTCACTATTGCCGATTTTCCTCCATCCCTTTCCCTCCCTCCTCCTCCAGAACACTTTGCAAAGCATTTCTTGTTCCAGATTGTTGTAATACATATAATGCCTAATCATATATTTCTTCCCTTTATCTGTTCTAATGCACTGCTCATTATCTAAAAGAGAGCACGTTTGAAGTGATTAAAATATCTTATATCTACATGTGAGTGGATGATACCCTTGATATCCTCCCACAACTCATCTGGCCTTCGTTCATTAGTGTTCAAAGCCTCAAATCTGTTCCTGAGATGGTTCTGAAATTCAG
>NW_006399854.1:3634481-3647660 GCF_000299155.1 Elephantulus edwardii | reverse complement strand
ATGCTTGGGAGGGTGGAGGGACAGCGCAGGAGAGGAAGGCCCTCTATGAGGTGGATTGATTCAGTGACTGGGATAATTTGAATGGGAGTGTCAGAGACAGTGCGAGTGGCACAGAACAGAGCAGAGTTTAGGGCTGTTTTACATAGGGTCGCTATGAGTCGCAGGCGACTCGACGGCACATAACAACAACAACAACAACCACATGTGAGTGAGGATTACTCAAATGTATACAATAGTAAAAGTTTATCAAACTGCACATTTCAGATTTGCTTACTGTCATCTAATTTAGACATTCAAATATGCTAAACTTCATAAATAATAAAAGTAGAAATCTAAAAATGAGCCATATATTGTCAATCAGATCTACAATGATCAAATAAATTGCATAGACAGGCATTTGGAAAAACATAGTCTTTTGTGGATGTGGTAAATAGTGAAAATTATAAAGGAGGAATTTAGTAATATACATCAAAACTTTCATATGTACACTATTTTGCCCAGTAATTTTACTTTTAGCAATGAATATAAGGAAATAGTTGCACATATGTTCAAAGACAATCACTAGATCATTTAGAATAGAAAATGGTTCAAATAAAGCAAAAACAAAAAAATTCCATTAGTAAAAGAATCATATGGCAATGGGGATTCAAGATATCATTGTAATAAAAGGCACTGGTCAACTGTAATTGATATTACGTTGTTTGTTGTTGTTATGGGTCTTCGAGTTACTTGTGACTCATAGTGACCCTATGTACAAGAGCTCTGAACCCTGCTCTATCCTGTGCCAGCCTTATTGTTTCTGACACACACCCCCATTACCCCAGGCACTGAATACATCCATCTCATCAGCAGTCTTCCTCTCTTGTGCTGTGCCTCCACCCTCCCAAATATGATGTCCCTCTCCAAGGACTGGTCTCTCTTTGCATGCCCAAAGTATGCCAGATGAAGCTCCATAATCCTTGTCTCCAATGGGCAACCTGGTTTCACCCTCTCTAGGATAAACCTGTTTATTCTCCTAGCAGTCTATGGTACATTCAATACTCTTTTCCAGCACCACAGTTCAAAGGCATCAATTCTCTATCATTCCTAGTCATTGTCCAACTTTCTGATACATAGCAAGTAATTGTGAAGACTAGCCCAGATCAGAAGCACCTTAGTATCCAGACTGACAACGTTGCTCTTCAGTACTATGAAGAGGTCACCGACAGCAGACTTTATCAATGCAATTCATCTTTTCATTTCCTGGCTGCTGGTACCAAGAGTGTTGATTGTGGAGCCAAGCAAACTAAAGCTGTTAACAATCTTAATCTCTTCACCACCTATCATGATGTTATTGGCCAAGTGTTGAGAATCTTTGTTTTCTTAATGTTGAGCTTCAATCCATATTGAAGGCTGCAGTCCTTCACCTTCTGCAGCAACCGCTTCAGGTCCTCCTCAGTTTCAGCAAGCACAGTTGTGTCATCTGCATAACGCAGGTTGTTGACGAGTCTTTCTCCAATCCTGATGTCACTTTTCTTCTCAGAGATCCCAGCCTCCCAGATGATCTGTTCTGTATATAAATTGGAAAGGTATGGAGACAGGACACATCCCTGGTGTACATTCTTCCTGATTTTGAACCATGCAGTGTTTTCTTGCTCTGTTCTGATAATTGCCTCCTAGTCCAAGTGTAGGTTTTACATAAACACAATCAAATGTTCTAGGATTCCCTTTCTTTTTAGAGTCAGCCACAGTTTGTTGTGAGCCACACAGTCAAATGCCTTTGCATAGTCAATGAAACACAGATAAACATTCCTCTGATAATCTGCTTTCAGTCAAGATCTATCTGACATTAGTTATAATATCCCTAGTACCATGGCCTCTTCTAAATCCAGCCTGTACATCTGGCAGTTCTTGTTGATGTGCTGTTCCAGTCGTTTCCGGATAATTTTCAGCAGAGTCTTGCTTGTGGGTGATATTGTTCAATAATTTCTGCACTCTGTCGGATCACCTTTCTTTGTAATGGGAATTGCAGTCAATTGGCCAGGTGGTTGTCCTCCAGTTTTCTTGGTACAACTTGCTGAGTGCATCCAGGGCAGTATCTGTTTGTTGAAATATGTTATCTGTTATGCCATCAGTTCCTAGGGCCTTGTTTTTTGCCAATTCTTTCAGAGCAGCTAGAACTTCTTCCCTTATCATATGGGCATTATAGAGCATTAAAAAAAATCACTAGGCAAAGAATAAGGATTTCTGGTGACCTAGTGGTAAGAAGCTGTGCTGCATTCCCAAAGGTCTGCAGTTCAAATTTGCCATCTATTTGACTGGAGAAGGATGGGCAATCTCCCCTCTTGTGAGATTTACTGCCTCTGCAAATCCACTGGAGGATCAGCTATAGTTTTGACAGCATACAGCAGTATCAGGTAAATAATAAAATATCCATAAAACAGAGTATCATACAATCATTAAAGTGCTTGAGGAATACCTGTATGTTTTGACTTCATGGAAATGAATCTGCGGACTGGATGAACAAAGGTGTTTTTAAAGCTTGTGCTTCTAGCCTCCACTCTATCCTTAACCAGTCACTTAGCTACTCTCTCAGTTTCTTTGTAAAATGGAGTTGATGATACTGTTCCTTTCTCTTCATCACACATACAAAGATCAAAGGTAAGAAACACTTGAAAACAGAAAGCAAAGTATTATTTTTGAAATAATTATTTTCTTGACTAAGACTTCATGTTTCTCTGAATCAAGACTCAGTTTGGATTGTTTTTCACTATCATTTCTTGTAAATCCATATTTCTAAAACTGTAGGCAGCAGACACCACTTTCTATCAAAATGAGCATTGAATGAAGAAGAAAACAAAACAAAACAAAACAATCCCAGATGATTGAGTCTCATCTTGAATCTTCCAAAGTTTTGGAATGGCTGATTGAGATGGAAATAAGCCTAAGGCTTATTTCCTGCCTGGGGAACTCCATTCATGTTAGCTGGCCCTCAGGTTTGGCTTTGATCTGTCTTGACTAATGGTTCACCCTCACTACAGGAGTCAAATGGGCTGGTAAAGTAGTACAAACGGTGCTCTCCCATTTACTCAACTCCAATAGAAGCCAACCAGCATTTGATGAAAAAAACCAAACCAAAACAGTGTGATTACCACTTTGTAGACAAACATGAACCCAGTTTAGCTTTAAAGACTGTAGCTATTGGAAAACACTGTCTCCGGGGCAGCTGCTTTGGCTACTGTCCCCAATTAACTTAGCAGAGTCTCAAAAATAGAAGGCAGCCTCTGTTCTGTTATATAATAAACAGTTCTTTATTTGAAATGACAATATTTACTTTTCCTATAGTGAACTCCAGCAGCCTAGTAGGCAGTGGGCAAACAGTAGAAATGCCTAAAATGGAAACTTGAGAAAGCAGTTTAGCTGGTACAGTTTACTTCAACATTCTACTTGACCAACAAGTAGTAATTAGAAGATCCTCTCCATGTTACTCTCAAATTCTATCTAGTTTGTAGAAGATCCCGGATTCCATTTTATTTCACCATCTCACCAGACATATCTTTCTTGTTTTGGCAAGTCTTGAAATACGCAAAGCAGATGTGAAATACTGAGTTCTCTACATTTCAGAGCTGAGGATTGTCCCATCAAGAGTATTTCCTGAGGGCTTCTCCTTAGAGTGGCAGGTTCAACTAATGACCTCTGCGCCTTTTCTAACAATGAAAAAAATCTGGTGCCTATGCTTCCCTTATCTCAAAACATCTTTTAAAAAGAGAAAATACTAAATTGTTACTGTTAACCTTTTCCCAATATTTCATCTTCATTTATAAGTAAAAAGTTGTGATTTAGATGGTCATGTTATGTACTGCAAAAAATATTTAAATTTTTATATGTCTTTAAGGGAGCTCTGGGGGCCTAGTGGCAAGAAGCTGCACTGCAATCAGAAAGGCAAGCTGTTCAAGGCTACCAGCTGCTCTGTGGGAGAAGGATGGACAATCTCTTCCTATGGGACTAACTGCCTCTGAAAACCCTCTGGAGGGTCAGCTATGGGTCGGCTCCAACTCTATGGTACACAACAAAAACAGCAACATATGCCTTTATAAGAAACAATAAGTAGTCCTATTTGCAATGCAATCAGTGCCACTTAATGATTGGAAAATAAACCCTATTTTCCAATATTGTGGACATTTACATAATTGTGCCAACTCTCCAGAGGCCTTGTGGTGTAATGGTTAAGAGCTCAGTTGTTAACTGTAAAGTGGACCGCTTGGGATGGTCTCAGGCTAGGAAACCCTGTGAGCAGTTCTCTGTACTACATACAGGGCCCTGAGCAATGGAACCGACTCGATGGGCTTGCATCCTAAAGAGGTTGTGCACAATGAAAAAGCATTTAAAAACCTTTGAATTTTAATAGCATACCATTTAGCAGGCAATACTGCCTTCTCATTTTCTTTTGTACTATTATTGATTAATTTTTGGACAATGATAGTTGTTACATTTTCGTGACTGATATTTAGAGTTTCTAGAGATTTTTCATTCTTATTCTCTTTATTTGACGTATTTTCTGTACTAACCCATTCAACAACAGCAATCTTTTAACTAAAGAGGAAAACTTTCCCCAATTACTAGTTAGAAACCGTTTGTTTAATTCCTGTAAAATTCTTCAGCAATGCTTCTTTCCCCATCAAAAATTTAATCTGAAAGTCTTTTTTTTTTTTTTAGGAGGGCTGGAAAAAAACTCTACTGACTGAGAAAATACATTTGGCAACACCATCTCAGATGAGGGTCTCATAACGAAAGCTTACAGACTATTACTGGGCTTCTGCAAGAAAAAGATTGACAACACACACAATTACAAAATGGGCAAAAGACATGGAAAGAGTTTTCACAGAGGAAGACATTTGGATGGCCAACAGACACATGAAGAAATACTCAAAATCACTGGCAATAAAACAGATGCAAATCAAAATCACAATGAGATACCATATAGCCCCAGTAGCAGTGGTAAAGTTTATCTATCAGAACAGCAAGCGATAAATATTGGAGAGGTTGCGGAACGATTGGAACTCTCATACACTGTTGGTGAGAATGTAAAATGGTACAACAACTCTGAAAAGCAGTTTTGCGTTTCATCCAAAAGCTGAATATAGAAATTCCACTGCTTGGAATATACCCTGAGAAAATTAGAACTGAGGTACAAATGGAGACTGGTACACCAATGTTCAGAGCAGCGTTACTCACCATCACAAGAAAATGGAAACAACGCAAATGTCCAAACACAATCAAATGGATTAAGAAATTGTAGTACATTCACACAATGTAATACTATACAGCACGCAAGAGCAATGGTTCAGAAAATTGCTACATAACTTGGGAGAGACTGAAGAGCATTATGCTGAGTGAACTCAGTTCCATAAAGATAAACGCTGCATAAGGGATTATTGTAGAAATAGATAACTGGTAAAACGTGTATGAGGATTCAAGGGGTACAGAAGGGTGAGGGTGGACAAGGGGGTAATCACAGGGTCACATAATTTGATGGTTAGAGGGTGGGGTGGGTAAAGGAAATGGGAAAGATCTGTCTGGGATCTGGAAAGACAGGGCAATGGTGGACATATTTCAATGTTGATTAATTTTATAAAACATAATGAATGGGAATGATTGTGTGAAACACATGTGAATGACGGATAGTGTGAAACACAATTTAATGTTTTATTTAAAAAATAAATTCACATAATAATCCTTGGAGGGGAAGTAGTCTCTTTTTTTCCATAATGGTACAAAGAAAAGTAAATTCTGGTTAGGTAAATATTAGGGGTTATTCCTACTGATAAACCTTTCTTTTTTATTCTTCTACCTCGGGTAGAGAAAGTGTATATGCTCAAAGTATGGTCAACTGACTAGCTGCATTAAAATTACCTGGGGTACCTGTTAAAATGTAGATTCCAAGAGTTAAAAATTCTACAGATGGAGTTCACCAAGCTGTATGTCTACAAATATCTCCAAGTGCATAGTGAAGAACTGCCCCAAAGACTTACCAAGTCCTCAAATTCATAGAAATTCTAACATATCTTCCTCAGATTAAATCGAAGAAATTGCTGTAAGCACTGATACAGACCAAATCTTGCCACAGAATTCTATTGTAACCCTGTTTATAAACACTTAATAGCTTCTCAGTGGAACAGTTAAGCTGTAGTAATTATCTCATGGTTCTGTAATATGTATGTCTCCTCCCACATGACATTTGCCCCAACTAAGGTTATGATTTATTTCCAGACCTGATGGAAAAACTAGTAGACCTAGATGGAGTGATCCTGGTATCTGAATTATAGAGCCTAATTTAAGGAGAAAATACTTTTACAAGGAATTATTGAACCCAAAGAATTGTCATGACTGATCTTTTAATGAAAAACACTTTTTAGATAAATTGGGAAGATCTGGAATACATAGCTCTTATATACAATCTACCTATGGATTATATTAACATGAGCGAATCACAAACCTCTCTACTTTTCATAATAGGGATAATCATCCTTTGTAAAGGGATATATTTTTTCTCAAAAGTTCTGAGGGGATGATTTAAAATAGGCTTGTAAAATATTTAAGGTTTTTTAAAAATGTTAAAGGTTCTTGAGTGAGGATGCTATTAAAAGTGCAAATTATTAGTACTCCTTTTATAGGCCTTTAATGAGTCATCAGTCTGTCAATGATGAATTTGCCTCTTGAACTATTTCACTTATTGTTTTTTCAAGCTTACTGCTCTTAAACTTCCCTAGATTTTTGGAGGGAGCTTTAACAGTTAATAAAAAACAAACAAAAAAAGCAATATAACATTTTTCCCCCAAACACACACACACACACACACACACACACACCTCAAGACTACCTTATGTGCAACCTTAGCTTCACTTTCTATTGACGAGATTGATTGAACTTACCAACCACTTGGCTCATCACAGCCTCAAGTGCTTTGGGTTAGCTAAAGAATCACAAAGTCCACTAGCTCATTAGCAGGAAACCCTAATGTAGGTAAGTGATTAGAAATAAATTATTTACTTGATGTCCTCTTTGTTGTGAAATTATTCTGCCAGACTGTAGTTTCAGTTGTTAAGCAGACAGTTATTTTACATTTTTGCTCATCTAAAATGAAACAGTTTTGAGAATCTAACTACACAGGAAGCCAAGCTAGCACTTAGATCTGCATATTCCAATCACAAAGTTTTTAGAAATGAGGAGTTCCTAGCTGGTTTAAGAAGCTGTTTGGAGATTGTTACAGTCTTACCAATTTGTAGAGGGAGGGAAAGGATTTTAAAAATCACTAGTTTACTTCCCTGAAGTTTGCTACCACATAGCATTGTCTTTTTTAAAAGGTCAACTTATAACACCTTCATTTAAAGTTATAAAATATAATTTGCAAAGATTTTACTTTTAACAGCATATAATATACATCTTTTAAAAAATAAAAAGGAAATTAAGAAACCACCACTATCTGGGACATATAGCTAATCAGATAAAATAAACAGAAATATTTCAAAAAGCAGAAACTGCATGTGATGTGCTGAGGCTGCTTCTCCTGAAGAGGAGCAAAAAAAGGAAACTAACTAAATGACAAATCACTATTGAAAAGTTCCTTGCAGAGTTACATGAAAGAGGAGTATTTATATCCATCCCCACAGTGGCTGCAAAGAGATCTGGGAATAGTTCACTTGCTTGGGTTTTGGTTGACTTCACTTCTTGAACAAATTTGAGGATTAAGCATTCACAAGTGTTCCTAATATTTTCTGAACAAGAAGTGAGATATTAGTACATTTTCCCCCCAGTGCTACATCTACCATCATAGCATCTGTCAGTTAGCCTTAACTTTAAACCTTGTAGAAGAATCAGTATATTCTGATTTGAGAGTTTCTCCACATGGTAGAAATAAAATGTGAAATTTCAGTAACTGGCATGACAAACTTTAGTAGTACCCAGGAAGTTACAGAAACTGGAGCTTTTCCATAGTATGGAAGTTTTAATGTTTTGAAGGTTCAGGAAATTATGCAGTATACAAGAGTGAAGTCTAAATTACTCCACTCAGAAGGGTAACTCTATAGCCACAAGTCTATACCCATGTATGCAGATGGACAGATACACTTCATTTCTCCTGGGAAGTTGAGTTCTAAAAAGCTATCACTCAGAACAGACAGTTTTATGATTGCATAAAAAGAAAAGGAAAGCTGGCAAAGTTGCTGTAAAAATACAAGGCCTTTTGGAGTATTAACAGCTAAAACATTACCGCTTAAATGAAGACATGAACTAAAAATCAACTCAATTGCAACTTTTAAGAAAACAAAACAAAAAAACCCAAAAACATGCCACAAAACAAAAACACCACAACAAACTTGTGCAAAGGGTTTGAAGCATATGGACACCCACCCACCCAGCTTGCAGTGAGAGGAATGGGAGCCCCAGACTTTAGCTTATTAAAGATGACCTTTCCCCTCTCTAAGATTTCAAAGCTGAAGTTTCAAGTGCTGAGCAGACTGTGTGCCATATGTAACATGACCTCAGCTCCGCGCTGCCCCAGCACTGATGGCATCACTAATGAGAGGTGAAAGGTCCTTTTCTTGCAGCTTTTTTCAGAAATCTACTAGCTCTTGCCTGCGGAGGCAGGCTCCTCCCTCGCCTTTCCTTGGTTTCCACAGAATTGCACATCATATGCAACCTCAAAACATTTTTATTACCGGTCGATTTGCTTATTGCCACAGCCAAATGGCAGGATGTACAGTCAGTCACAAGCAGAAGAAAATATTTCTTTTGACTCAGTAGCAAAGGGATTAAGAGAACATTGTATTAACTTTGCCTTTCATCTGTTTTAAAGGGAAATTCTCCTGGGGAAACCATTGACGTTCTGATTTTAAAATAAAGATTATCAAAGTCTGTTGGAAGCCCAGGTGTGTGTTCATCTGAGGGAAGGATAGAAAGTATGTTAGAGACAAAAGCAGTTTTCACAAAACTGCTTCAGAGACTGCAACAACATACATGTACTGGACTATGTTACAGACATTCCTACCAATCAGCCCTTTTTTCGTGCTCTTTGGAAACAAATGAGCTTCCCCTCCCCCCATTGGGGGTTGTTATCATATTCGTGGCATGGTCAATTTCCGCTTGCCAAGAAAATCTTGAGGTTGATCAAAGAAATTGGAAAATCGGATGAATAGAAACAGACGTGCCCACAATGAGAAGCGTTTCTCAATACGAAAAGACTAGCGGACTGCAGCCCACCCAGTAATTTGCAGGAAATCCCTCTCCTGTGGAACTGCAGGGCCACCTGGATTCTGCTGGAGGGGCCATGGGAGAGTCGAGGCTTCCCAGGAAATTCAAACAGAGACTTGGATGTGAGACGCACTAGGAACAGATATGTAAGTATCTCTGTGCAAACTAGGAGGGCCTGTAACTCCGCTCATTAATCCAGAGGGAGCTTTCGAAGACAGAAGAGGACTGTTAGAGATCCCTTTGTTTTCCTTTGCCCTGTTTGTTAAGAGCTTGGGAAGACAAAGAAACATGATTCTTTGTAGATGATAGAGAAGCGTGTAGTACTGGAATGGGAAGATAGCACTTTCTCCCAAATTAATATAATTCACCTTTTAAATTTGTGGGTTGGGTGGAGAATGGTTGGCAATGGGTACCTTTGGGTACCTTACTGATCTCAGCATGAGTGCGCCTCAGCCAATGGATGATTGTAAACAAGTCTTTCATCTTTTTTCTTTCTCCCCCCATCCCTTTTTTTTGTTTCTGGACAAGAAGCTGCCACACCAGGTGGGGCCACTTGCTGTGGCTCTTCGTTTGTTAAGGATGGACTGGCTTCGCGGGTTTTTTATCACCTCGGGCAAAGTGCGGCACATCACTTGCCAGCTCCCAGCCAAGTGCCATCGTAAAGGGTCGCCCGCAATTTTTCGGAGGAGGAAGGGGGCTGAAGGAATGGACCTGAAGCTAGGTGACTGCAACGAGAGCTGATGGGCCCAAACAAACTCCCGTCCCTCGAGTCCTGCTCTGGGTTTCCTGGCGCAGGCGAGGCCGAGGCAGGTCATGCAGTCCCCGGGCGCTGGGCTGTGAATCCACTTCGCCACCCCCCCCGCCCCCGGCCTTCCCCGCGGTGCGCCCCTCACCCCTGGGGCTATACTCTGCAGATTTTTCTTTTTGTGTTTGTTTCAGCTCCTGACCGCAGAGCCAGGGCTCTTTTGCCAGGAAGACAGCGCCCTCTTTCTCCTCCGGCTGCGCCTGCCGCGGGCCGGAGCCACTCCAGCCAGGCTGCGCTGACCTCCTCGCGCCTCCTCCTCGCCCCACCTCCCCGACCCTCCCGACGCCTCTCAGCCGCTCGGCCCACTGACAGCCCGAGGGCGACGGCACGCGAGAGCGCGGAGGACCGAGGCCTGCTTGCACCCGCCGGCTTCTCTCCCTGCCAGGTCGGGCCACGCGACCTCTGGCCGCACAACTGGGTGGAGCCGTTCCCGGCGCAGACGCCGCACCCCGGAGCTCTCTCGCGCGCGCTCCCCAGCGCGGGAGGCGAGGGTGGGGTGAGGCCCGGCTCTCCGAGGATGGAGGCTCCGCGTGCCTGTCGGCGGGTGGGACGAATCTCCAGGCGCGGTGACCACTCCCCGAGGCCGAAGCGCACTTACTTGACTGCGCACTCGCGCTTAGAGAGGCGTTGGATCCTAGACTCTGGGCCGGGCGTTAGAAGCCCGGGCGGAGGCCTGCGTGCGTGGTGATGGGTGGGGTGGCTTGTGAACTTGGGAAGTAGTGAGGGAAGATCTTAGGGACCTCTTACTGGAAGCCTCTCTCTGCTGGCTTCCTGGAAGACTGTTCCAGCCTTTGTAGTGTTGGGACCCAGATTGCAGAGTCCCAGTTGAGGCTGGTGGAGAGAGTGGGAGAAAGACAGGCAGGAAGAGTGGGCGCTTTCCTAGCACACGCCACCAATATTTCTTCTCTTTAAGACCAACGGCTCAGAGATAGCCAAACTTCCGTCGGCAAAAATCTGGATCTTTTAGAACCCAATTAGTGTGCTTTGGGGAGGATGCATCCCCAGAGTTCCCACGGCGTGGCTACGCACCCGCACATGTGTGGGCTTAGAGGGCCCCCACCCCCGGGAACCACAGAGGGAGCTCGCCTCGCGCTGACCCCAGGCTGCAGAACACAGGCGGCTCCCAGAAATGCACTAATTGAGTCACAAACCACTGGCCGCCCCTAACAAAGCGATCCATCTCGGGAGCTCAGCGCCCAATTTGTCCGCAGCACTTTCTTCCGCAATTCAGATGCATTATCTTATTTTAAAAAAGTATCGCCGCAGAGACTTGGCAATTATCTCGGACTCGGGTTACACTAAATGGCATTAGGCTGTGAAATGGACGGATTCGAAGGCTGCGAACGTGCTGATCGCTTCGCTGCTGGGCCTGGGCCGAGGAATTTTCGGCTGGGAAGAGGAAGGTCTGGAGCAAGTTCCCACCCCTTGGGTGCCACTGGCAAGAAACATGTTTTAGACCTTTTTCCTTGTTGGCTTAGGATTCCGAGAGGAGTGGATGGACCGTCAGAAGGCAGGGAGAAGGGCTCAAGTGCCATCGTGACCGGGCCAAGCTTCTAGAAGTCGACTTTTGGTGACAGCAGGTCTCAGGCAGTCAGAGGATGAGGAAGAGGAGAAAGGTCAGGGGTCAGCAGGAGACAGGAAAATAGTGTCTCTTTAGGAACCCTACACCAAAATCGGGGAGCAGAGAGGCTCAGGGGTTGGCGGACTGCAAAAAGCTCGTCCCTGAGCTGGGGCCAGGCCTGTCCCGAGACCGGGAGCGCGATGTAGGGTGTGCACCCGCAGGAGACATGGAGGCCCTGGGACCATGAGGCATCTTTGCATCATAGTCTGGGGGACATCTGCTAAAACTAGCTGCTTTTTGATCCATTAGGTTGGGTTTTGGGCCTGGAAATGGCGGGAAAGGGAGAGTAGAGAGAGGCTTTGGGTTCCGAACACCGGTGGAAACGCCCGTGCTCCCCAGCCGCCCAGCCTGCAGTGGCAGCCACGCTGTGCGCGTGTCTCTTCCTCCTTCTGCTCCAACCAGCCCCCACATCTTGAAGTAATCAGCAACCGAGAAAGGGACTCGTCCCCCTGGCATCTCAGGTTAAAGAAGGAGGTCCAGGAAAATGTGGTAGAGCCATTACAAGAAACCCGAGCCGCAGTCATCAGGGACTCCAATTGCCATCGCATTAGGATTGATTAGAGACCAGCAGTACCGTAATGACCCGGAAAGAGGGGCAGCCGGGGATTATTAATATCAGAATGTGGGGGGTGGGGAGGGAAGAGCAGAGTTAAAAAGGAAAAGTTTTAAGTTACGAGGATTTATATATAAGTGCATGCTTACCTGAAGAAACCGGATAGTCAGTGAATCACGAAAACAATAAATCTAATTGCATCTAAAATTTCATGAGCCGGATTTTTTATTTTATTTTATTTAGGGAGAGGAGGAAAGAAAGCGTCGTGAAAAGCAGGCCTACATTTTCGTTTTTACAAGCATGTCGCTGTATAAACACGTAGAATCAGAGTGAAGAGATTAAGAGGCAGCTCTATGGGCTCGCTTTATCAATAGGCCTCTAAAGAGATTTGGACCATTATGGGTTGTTGTGTGCTTTTTTTTTTTTCCTTTCCTGAGAGTGTGTTCTGAAATTGCTTTGAGTGCTCACGTTAGAGGATGAGGCTCTAGAGTGCGCGAGAATCATAAACCAGATTTCATTGAGTCAGTGCTTGAACTCCTGGGCAGTAGTTTTTGTTTTTTCTTTTGCTTTGTTTGAGACATGAATGATCAGGATTCCAGAGAGATGTGAAGAAGAGAATGGTTCGTCTCCTTCCTCGGACTATGAGCCAAAACAAATCAGCCCCTGATGGTCTGAGTTGAAACGCAGCTCACTGGATAATTAACTCCATCTTTTCAGTCCACCCTAACTGTTTATTTAGTGTCACCCTGCATTACCGTCACTAGCACTTTCCTCTGAACAGGAGGAGCTGCAGGCTTTCACCTCCCAAAAGGAAATTCTTCTTAGCTTAGACAGATGCGGTATTCAGGATGTACATTATTTTGGGAGGAGGGAGAAGCAGTTGATTGGAAAGCCAATAGAAGATAAGGATTCTTGGAGAGTTTCACTGTGTAAACTTGCCCAAAGGAAATGTAAAAAAAAAAAAAAAAAAAA
>NW_006399854.1:3600347-3634381 GCF_000299155.1 Elephantulus edwardii | reverse complement strand
AAAAAAAAAAAAAAAAAAAGAAAAGGAGTGAGGGGGACCAGAGCGTCTTAAATTCTTAAGAATTGATTCTTGTAATCACCTCTTCTCCACTTTTCAGAGAGATGCACTTGGCATTTGATGTTGAGTTTCTGACTTAGTCCTGGCGGTTGGCGAGTCCCCAGGATAAAACCTCTCAGAAAGCGGCTAAGTCGGCCTTTCTTCCCCAGGTGGCCTCGCTGCCTTCTCTCGCCCGCCCCCTGGTGCGCCCTCACCTCTTGCCCGCTCCTCCACTCAGCTTGGGGAGTCCCCACCGAAAGGGTCGTGCGCCCCCGCCCGGACTTCAGAATCTACAAACCTGGAGCGGCCTGACTGCTCTGCCCTTAAGAACTCCCTAGCATTATGAGGGAGCAAAAGGATACAGGCGCTGCCAGACGCTGTAGTGGACGAAGGGGAAGACGGAGGGAGGAGGATTCCAGAGAAGTGGATGGCGAGAGAGATACTCACACTCAGGGAGAAGGAAAGCGGTTTGTCTCTTAGATTGAAAGAGAAAATGAGATAGAAAGATACACACAGAGAGACACAGGGAGAGAGGCCAGAGGTGGGAACACATTCAGAGAGGGGGGCGGAAAGATGACCCCCCCCCCACACACACACACATTCCAGCTCTGCCCCGCAGCCTGGGCTCCCTCCTGGGATGATGTTTCTAAGTCCAGCCTGTCAGTCTCTTTCCATTCTCTGCCCCCAGAAGTAATGGCTTTTGGAAAGCAATGGGAGAAGAAGATATTGTTGGGAATGCGGGCCTGCAAGGCTTTGAGCCGTGCTCCCCACACTCTTCCCTTTCTGTCTATCCAGGAGCTGATGGCACCCGGGTGGCAAACAGGATAGACTCCCTTAGCGTCCTGTGCCAGAGCTCCTGGTTTTCGCACCAAAGAAGCGGGATGTTAGTCTTGCGCTTTCCCCGCTTCCAGGAGAAAACGTCCGCCCTCTCTCCATATATAAATATATTAAGGGACAGACAAATCCTCATTGTTCAGAAATAAGCGGAGGAGGCCGTCCGGTTCCCCTCCGCCCGACAGAGCGAGGCAAGGAGGGCTGGAGGGAGGTGGGAGCCGCGCGGATCCGGTGTCACGTTGCAGATTCCCACTAAAGATAACGAAACGTGATCTATTTTTCAGAACAGCAAGTGGATGGGAAAGAACCTTGACAACACAAAACTCATTTACTAATGGACTGGTTTTGGGTTTCTTTTCTCAGAGCCCCGCAAATCGCCCTGCCTGAGCTCTCGGCCTATTCAGACCTCGAGGGGAGCGGCAGCCCCCAGAAAACAGGTGGGCGGCTGCTGCGCCGGGCCCGCACTGCGTGTCCAAACTCCAGTCCTAAGGGGAGTGGGACACCTCGTCTCCAATTAAACACAGGGAGAGAGGAAGGCTGTCTCATTAACTCGCGTTCGGGGACTCCTAGTTGTATCCCAAGGACATTAACTTCATAAATTGTCTCCAAATATCTGTAGACAGAATAGGAACTCTCTGGGTGGCAAAGGAACTCCAAGAAAGCTGAGCATCTTGCTCCAAGTCGGGAGTGAAACAGGGAGGTCCTAGCTGGAGCTTTCTGATCCAACAAGGCCTTATGCACGACAACCAGCGAGACTCGCCTGCAACAATTCCACCTTCTGCCACTCGGGCCAGGCCGTTGCTGCGCGCACTTGGGCTGCGCCGGGCACAGGAGGGCCGAAAGCCCCAGAGCTGCAGCTGGTCCTGGTCGAGGTCCCTTCTATGGTCGCGATGTGCAGAGGGCGCTCACCGACCCGCTGGCTTAGCGTTGCCTTTAAATCTCCGACGACACATCTCTGTTTCTTTCGTGTGATTTGCATTGACAGCAAAGGTTTTAAGTTACCAGAACAACTCAAAACCTTTCTGTGTGCTATTTAAAAGGGATCATTTGGTTTATGTGGTTTGTAAATTCATGTCATTTTACCTCTTTTAGTGGTTTCCAGCGAAAGGTTCCATTTTGGGAAACCTTATATAGCTGAGGCAATAATTAACATTTATAACAATTGGTTTCTCTGACCTAGGAATGGAAATAGTAGGTAGGCTCCTTGGTACAAAGCGTAAGGCACTTTCCTTTCTAGTTAGGCGACCTTTTGAATTAAACAAGGGAAGAAATGCTGGCAGGCCCTGGAGGGGCATCCGTGGGCACAACCGTTTATCAACCCGGTGCCCTGATCCACAGTCACCCTCGCAGTGGTTACCAACATCTAGTACGTTTTAGTTCTTTGAAGAGACATGAAAACAAGTAGTGAGGGAGGTCTGGAGGATGCCAGAGAAAAGGTATTCGTATTAGTGTCTAATCGCAGTCTCTCTGCTCATGGTCATCCCCTAATTAACTAAGAACGCCGCACACCCTACTCAATATATCCTTTGTCTTTTGAGAGGTGATTGTCCTTACACCCTCCCCCCCCCTTCTTGAACTGTAATTCTGCGCACTTGTTCCAGACTTTAGGGTATTAACTGATTTTTAGAGCTGAGTTTAAGCCTCGTTCAGGTCCTCACACAGCTGCCTTGTCAATAAGGATCTGTTCCAAGCAGAGACATTCCTTCTGGCAGGACACTGCAGGTCCTTAGGACTCCATCTGAAACATCATGAGCACGAAAATAAGTCAGCGAGGGAAAATTACCAGGCACATGGGCTTGGGCGCAGCCATGCCAGGGGTCCAGTTTAGAAAGTAAGTCATTAGGCACAACACGTGGCAGGGGCACTTTTAAAATAATATATGCTCATTTTAAAAAATAAGGTTAAATTTAATGAAATATCAACGTCTGCTTCCGTGGTCTAATTGCAAGGGATGCACCGTTTCAGGGATGCAAAGAGCACTATGAAGAAAGTTTCAGATGATGTACTTGGAAACTCCCAAGAGGCAGCCTCTCAAGTGGCAACTTCTTGTGAATTTAAAATGCAGGTTGCAGGGGGCACTGGGCTCAGTGCTGCATCTTAAAGCCTTATAAATAATATGAGAGGGAAACCACACAAATGCTTCCCTTTCTCCCACTTACATTCCAATATGCAAATGGTTCTTTTGTGGTGAGCTCTTGGTGGATGGAATCAAAACATTTAAAGAAGACAATCGCGTTTAAAGAGCCTAGAGTTTTTCTTTGCACTGCTAAGAGGGCACATATAAATCAAACACTTTTTTGAAGTGTACTTAAAATTCTGTTTTGAACTTATCTAATCAGAGATAAGTAGAGTCATAAAGTCACTCTCCTTCTACCATTCAGCTCCCCTTATCTTCAGGCATTGTTCTTATCTTCTGCCAGTCTCAGCTACTGACAATATATTATCTTTGTTTAGAGAGGCTAATTGTTTTCAAAATCTCTTAAATAATTGCTTTGGAACAAGATGTGCAAATGAGGCTTAAGATAATTACAGCTTCATTTGTTTGTGCAGTTTTACTAAGCATTCCTCACACACGCACAAAATAGCAGAGGATGGGACTTAAATTGCAGAACATCTCATTCCTTGGCAGTGAAACACACACACACACACACACACACACACACCCGCTTTTTATTTAATCTTCTTGGAGCCACTGTCGTCCTCGCTTTGAGGGCAGTGTCCCTCTCAGAGCTGGACAAGGATTATGTTACAACAGGACGGTTATTGGAGCCGAGCACAGTTTTATTTAATTTACACCCCATCCAGCGCCTTTCCTACAAGGTCCCAAAGCATTTTTGCTAATAGCAGCTAAAGCTTCTCAGCATTCCTCGGTAGGAGATGGCATTGATGGGGAAACAAAGTCTAGACACCTACCGACTGAAACCAAAGAACCCTAAAATACCAAATCACATATGAACCTTCCAAGTCTATCGGCTCAGCAACTATTCTCTAAAAGGTAGTTCTTTTCTTGGTCCCAAGTCTTCACAGCCCTTTGAGAAGCGCAGTCCAGTGAGAAGTACCCGCGCTCCTTTGAAGGCACGGGTGCCGCGGGGGCGGGGAGAGGAGGTATTAGTTTTGACTCCCCGCAGCTGAAGCGAGCCCGGGGAGAAGCCGTTCTTTTAGCGACTGCAGCCCGGAGCCCTGACCTGCTCTTGTATTATTTATCACATCCCATAAGCTATTCATCAATCCATTATTTATTCATCTCAACATTAAAGTAATTAAATATGAGCTCCTCGGCAAAGGGCAATTTTGCAAGGGACAGGGACGGGAGTGCGGAGAGGAGGGGGGTTTGAAAATCTGGAGTCATTGATTTGTGCAGAGATGTGAGCGGCTCCCCCTAGGTGACACTGGAGAGGGGGCTCAAGTTGCAGGGCGACGCGCTCACTCCCGCTCATCTCCGGCTGCGAACTCTCCCCCACCAATTTCCCCCAAGCCTTTTCCCACTTCTCCAGGTCCTTCTCCTCCCATGCCCCCACCCCCGGCTCAGCAGGCTCGCCCACCCCACGCGGGGCGGCGCAGGCTCCCGGCCCCGCCAGGCGACGCGCGGGCTGGCCAGCCCCGGATAGGCGCCGCCCGCAGCCAATCAGAGTCCCCGGGACGCTGCGCGCTTTAAGGCAGCTGCGGGGAGAACAGAAACCAAGTTCCCCGGCAACAAGCAGCATCCACCCGGCCTGGGGCCGGAGCCTGCGAGGCCCGAAAAGCAAAAGGAGTGCGCCGGCGGCTCCGTGCGCAGCACGACCCTCGCCTCTCCGCCTTCTCGCCCGCGGGTCCCCATCTGCAGACTCCGTTCACGTCTTCGTGGCCGACAAGCCTCGGGAGGGGGTGAGGAGCCGCCGCCCCCCTTCCCGCTGCCGCCGCCCCTGGGGCTTTTCAGGCTCTCCTTTCCTTCACGCGCGCCCCGGCCGCGCGCCCCGGCCGACCCCAGCCATGTCGATGCTGCCTTCGTTCGGCTTTACGCAGGAACAAGTGGCTTGTGTGTGCGAAGTGCTGCAGCAAGGCGGCAACCTGGAACGTCTGGGCAGGTTCCTGTGGTCGCTGCCCGCCTGCGACCACCTGCACAAGAACGAAAGCGTGCTCAAGGCCAAGGCTGTGGTCGCCTTCCACCGCGGCAACTTCCGCGAGCTCTACAAGATCCTGGAGAGCCACCAGTTCTCGCCTCACAACCACCCCAAGCTACAGCAGCTGTGGCTCAAGGCGCACTACGTGGAAGCCGAGAAGCTGCGCGGCCGGCCCCTGGGCGCTGTGGGCAAGTATCGGGTGCGCCGAAAATTCCCGCTGCCACGCACCATCTGGGACGGCGAGGAGACCAGCTACTGCTTCAAGGAGAAGTCGCGGGGCGTGCTGCGGGAGTGGTACGCGCACAACCCCTACCCCTCGCCGCGGGAAAAGCGGGAGCTGGCCGAGGCCACCGGCCTCACCACCACCCAGGTCAGCAACTGGTTTAAGAACCGGAGGCAAAGAGACCGGGCCGCCGAGGCCAAGGAAAGGTACGCGGCGTGCTTCCCGCGGCTCAGGCCACCCTAGGGAGCCTTCCTGTCCCCTCCACCCCTCCCTTCCCTGGCGGACCCCCGCCTGCGCGCCTTCGCCGGGTGCTGGAGTAGGGCTGTAGGGCCGCGCCCAGGCCTCCGCAGTACTGCTGGAAAGGATCGCCTCTTAAAAGATGGGGCTCTTTGGCTTTGAACTTCTGCTCGTGAGTTTTTTGCGGTGTGAGTGTCGGGAAAACATTGGCACT
This sequence comes from Elephantulus edwardii, assembly GCF_000299155.1. Taxonomy (NCBI): domain Eukaryota; kingdom Metazoa; phylum Chordata; class Mammalia; order Macroscelidea; family Macroscelididae; genus Elephantulus; species Elephantulus edwardii. The sequence goes on along the minus strand of NW_006399854.1, from coordinate 3,628,737 downwards.
AGTTTTGTTGTTCCTGCCTCATTGGTTGGCTTGAGCGAGAAGGCGGATTGCAGAGTTTTTAAATCAATGAGAAGGGAAATGCTTGCTGGCATCCCAAAAAAGGGGTACCGCGAGGGCCTCAAAGTCCTCACCTCCTCGCTCCCCAGAGGGGTGGAGCTGGACAGGGACTGCTTGATGCCCATCCCCCGCCTCGGCGATCACCCACCAAAGGCTAGCCGGTCGTTTAGGCAGGAGGTTGCCAGCTTCCTTGGTCCTAGCCGGACAAAGGATTTCAAGGGAAATCCACCAAAAAGAGAGCTTTGGGGTGGAGTTGGCGCAGTGTTTATTCCCCAGCGCCCCACGCCCAGGAAGGATGGCTCCTCGCCGGCTGCCTGGAGCGCGCCAGGGCGCAGTGGCGGCCCGGGACCCGCCAGCCCTGCTGTCCTCACCGCGGTGTCTGGGCCAGGAAGGGATCTCCGCTTGTGCGCTCCTCTCTAGGGAAGGAGAGAGATTTAAAAAAAAAAAAAAAAAAAAAACCCAAATCAAAACAAAAAACCCAATCCCAACCTTGTCTTTACCTCTGTGCCTCTTGGCGTCAACACCCTTGGTCACAGTTCGCGATTGAGGTTGGGAAGCGCCTGGGGACCGCGCGGGGAAAGTGCCTTGAACCCTCGAAGAAGCCCGGGAGCCCCGGACCGCTGCCTTTCCTTTGTTGGTTTCTGAGCCTTGGACTCGAGGATCTCGCCTCCTTGTTCCCCTCTAGTGGAAAAGCACAGGGTCTGGATAAATCCAGGCTGGACCGCGCTCTCTAGAGAAGAGAGAGTGGGACAGTGAGGAAAGAGAGAAGGGAGACAGACTGGCGCTAGGAAGGGGATGGAAGGTGGATGAGCACTGAGAAGGCGGAAGCAGTAAGGGTGGAGAAACCCCCAAGTTAACCTGAACTTAGAATCGACACAGAAGCACACTGCGCCTGCAGGCAGGCTGTTCAGGGCCTCGAAGTTTCTCCAACCGAGAAATGCGTGCGCAGGTGCGGGTGTCAGTGGAGAGTTTGAGAAAAGGTCGTAAGAGGCTGGAATTGCACGAGTAACATGGTGACTAGGGGCTGTGCAGTTCCATTTAGATCTTAGTTACAAAACAGCTGTCCTGTGAGCCAGGCCCAAAGGCCCACTCCCTGATACAGTCGGAGAGACTCGTCTGTTTACTCAGGCCACTGGGCCGCTCTGCGCGCTGCTTCCCATGACCTATCCTATGCCTTGGAAACCACAACCTCCGGGCAGGCGCGGAGAAACTCCATTTAATTGTTTCCTCAGATGGGAACAGGGCTATTGACTTGACTCGCCCCAAACATTTTGTGCACTGGGCTCTACGTTTGTACCCAGATCGTTTTCTTCATCATCAACAACCATTTGTTAGGGAGATTTTTTGTTATTGTTGTGTTTTAAAGCTTAGTTGTTTGGAAACATGCCGTTACTTGGTAGATGTTTCAAAGAGCTGCTTGGAAGTTTAAAAGATAATTTTGTTTTTTCAAATAAGCCTTGCCGAACTAAAGTTCTGAAATCTGGAAGGGCAGACATTCTGCATAACTGGCCACTTCTCCAGTCTCCTCTTGACTCCTCACCTCCCCCATGACCGTTGGGGATGGGTGGGAGGGCAAAGCTCCTCCATTTGGGTCCTTGACAGATTGCACAATGGCCCTTTCCTCCTTTCAGCTCTCCTCCCTCCCTCCCTCCCTCCATCTCACACTTTTTTAAAAACCTTTTTTTTTTTTTTTGTAACCATATGGTGTTGTCCTCTATTTCTCAGGGAGAACACCGAAAACAATAACTCCTCCTCCAACAAGCAGAATCAACTCTCTCCTCTGGAAGGGGGCAAGCCGCTTATGTCCAGCTCAGAAGAGGAATTCTCGCCTCCCCAAAGTCCAGACCAGAACTCGGTCCTTCTGCTGCAGGGCAATATGGGCCATGCCAGGAGCTCAAACTATTCTCTCCCTGGCTTGACGGCATCGCAGCCAGGTCATGGCCTGCAGGCCCACCAACACCAGCTCCAGGACTCCCTGCTCGGCCCACTCACCTCCAGTCTGGTGGACTTGGGATCCTAAGTGGGGAGGATATGGGGCCTTCACAGGATGGCTGGAGCAGCAAGCAAACACAGCAACTAGGACACTTGTATATAGAAATCAGGAACATCTTTGCAGCTTGTTCCTGGGATTCTTCCCGCATTAAGGAATGGTGGACTTCCACAAATACGTTTTTACAAACATCAAAACCAACAGCAATTCTCAAGCTTAGTCGCCCTGACCCTCTTCTCTCTGACTCTTTCCACTTTTCTGTTTTCTCTCCCAGTGCATAGATCAAGGGGGGAGGGGAAAAAAATAAAAAAACCCAACAAGCAAAACTGCCCAGTTTTGTTTTGGGCAACCAATGAGTTTGCTTCAGTAACTTCTCTTTTGTTCCAAATGATGGAAATTACAAAACAACTATATTTTAATTATTTTTTATTTATTTGTAGAGAAATGTTTTGGGAAGAGGAAAAGCAAATTTCAAAAAGAGAGAGAGAAAAAAAATAAGAACCCCCAGTGTGGAAGAAACTGGTTGCTTTCTTATGGTGAATAGGAAACTATGATCTTATAACTTCTTGAAGGGGAAAATTAAGTTTACATTTTTCATATTTAGTGTTAAACAGTTTTATGTAGATGAAAATGAAAGTACAGTATTAGGGAAAAAACCTAAACAAAAACCAAGTGCCTAAATGTCTTAATGCTCTCTATGTGAGACAGTTAGAAATAGAAGTGACCATTAGTAACACAACTATTTTTGTCAAATTTAGTGGATTTTTTTGGTTGTTGTTGTTGTTTGTTTTCTTGTTGGTTTTTTTTTAAATGGTAGGCTTTTAGCATGCATCAATGTGAAAAACAAAACAAAACACCAACCAATACTTTCCTGAATGCCATTGCTTCTTATGCCCTGGAAAATTTCAAATCTGTAGCTTATTTACTCCTATGAAGGGTTTCTCCCATTCCTAGTTTCTAGTTTGCAAAAGTATGCCAACAAAGTTGGCAACCTGCTATTTGTTACCCAAACAGCATGTGTTTCAGGTTTATTTTCTATTGTACCTAAACCAGTCTAAATTAAAACTTAGTAGAACACCGGGAGTACGCTTCTGTTTCTGAAAGGTGAGTTTTTTGTTGCTATCACTGGGCCCTATATATATATTTTTTTAAAATTAATAGTTTCTTTCTTAATGGTGGTTATGAATTGCGGGGGACTTTGAAAACCATCACCTGAACCAAGAATAGTGACTTGGTTAATATATGACAGGAAAAAAAAATAGTGAATTTAGCTTGAGGGTATTTATTTATTTTTAAATAATGATTGAGGTATGCAGTATTGTTTACCACAAGCTCTTCTCCACAGCATTCATATGTTAACTGGCTCTTTTGTGTTAACAAGTTTCTGACAACACTGTGAAAGTACAATAATTTATCAGTTTGGAGAAAAAGGAACAAGGATAGCAACATTGTGAATTAATCTGTACAAATAGAAAACAGACCAGCAGGGCAAACACTCTTTCACACAGCTGCCCGATAGTGTCCAGAAAAATTCCAGTAATCATGTAGGCTCCATATTATTTTCACCAGGGGCAAAAATGATGTACCTTCTGTATTCAGCTTTTAAAACTAGTGAAACAAATGGCATTATTTATTAAAATTCTCCTCAGGATAACAGGAGTGGTTTGCTTGTGCTTTGTGAAAATATTATTCTCCAGGGAGAATTTTTTTCTTTTCTGACACAGACAGTTCCATAATTTTTATTTGTTCCTCATCCATAAGTGTCACCACTAATAGACTAATTTCCTTTTTACTCTTTCCTGTCCTCTTAGAAGTGTTTGTGGGAACTCTAGAAGTGTTTGTGGGAAGTTAAGTTCTTCTTATGAGCAGGTTATGGTTTGTTTGTTGGGTTTGGGGTTGTTTGGTTATATGTGTGTGTGTTACTTTCTTTTTTAAGAAACTGTCAAATAACTTTGACTGAATTCAAGGGAGAAAGAGCATCAGGGACTGTCCTTCACTAAAGTCACTTTTACTTATAAAGTCATTTTCCCCCTTAGTGACCACCAGATGTGCGCACAGCCGCTCAGAGACCATCACTTGGGTTGGGAGCTCTGGGTGCCAATCTCCCTTGTTAGTGTTTTGGATCATTAAGTCAGTGTTTATTTAAGTCACTAGGGTGTTTATTCTCCATGTCTTGGGCCACGGAGAAATGCCACCCTCTGCAGGAGGGGCTCTCATAGGGGATCTCCACACATTCTTCACATTCACTCCCCAAAACAAACACCCTGCACAAAGATAGCTTTCAATGACCCTGACAGGCTTCAAAGGACACTGCGGAAATCTCCCTGGAAAATAAGGAAGGGCCAATTACTTTAATTTCTTACATGCTCTCTCTTCCTACTCCGGTGACTACCCCCTACTCATCCAGCCTGCTCCAGAGGATTTTAGACTCCTGCAAATTCTGTTCCCAGGGACACAGGCCCTCTAGCCTACTGCCTCTGTGGTGAATCAAGTGTCTAAGGATAAAGTGAGGAGAGGAGTAGTGCCGGCCGGTCCTGTAAAAGCCCCTGTGATTACTGCTTGTAAACTCGTTAAAAGGACAGTTTTCTGTCACAGCTGTAAACTCTTTGTAAAACCCCTGGCACTGGGTCCCGAGCGAGCATATTCCAGATGTGTTTCGTAAGAAATTGCTCAATCTGCCTCCCTCCACTATCCGAGAGACAAGGAAGAAGTGAGAACGCTGGCTGTTGCTTTGAGTTTTCTTGGCAATTATTTTAGAGAGGTCATTAGGGTGGAAACTAACCAACTTGCTAACTATGTGTGTGTGTGTGTGTGTGTGTACATATATGTATTTCCCCCTAGAGGAAATCCTCGAGGATCAGCTGTTAAGAGCCTTCCCATTTACCATCTCAGCGTCACAGTTTAACTGAATCAAAGGGCACTTTTCATTTCTCCTGTACATGTTTCATAAAGGACAGACAAAAGTTATGATACAGCAGCTCCTTACAAATCAAATGCTTTTAGAACGAAACCTTACTACACTTAGCAAGTGAAAAGACAGAAATATTGGCACTGTTTTTTGTTTTGTTTTGTTCAACCTTTCATGTCTAATCACACTGTCGGCTTGCTTTTACCTCTTGGCCACAAAAGAAACTTCTTAGATGCTCCGGGGTGCTGGGCTTCGCTGGCCAGGGCTTTTGGCTTTAGCAGGTGAGGATTCATGGGCCCCAAGAACCCCAAGATCTGCAAGCAGGGCGGAAGACAATGCAGGCCTTGGTGCCGTTTGACCTGAGCGCACTTTCTCAGGTTGTGGCACTGGCTGTGGAGGTGAGCTCTGGGTTTGCTGAAAGCTGCCCGGATCACGCAGCTCCCTGTCGGCACCCAGAGGGCTAGCCAGCAGTTTGGCAACTTCTCGCTCCTGGCAGCTGTGGCACCCTCAGCAACTGCTGAAGGGGCCTTCACTCCAACCTTCCCCATCTGGAGGTCTTTGGCAAAGCCTCAGGGACAAGGCCCCTGACTGAGGATCCAGAAGATTCCGGCTGCAGAGATCTGGGAGCACTTCTGCCACTCACAGACTCAGGCCTCAGTTTTAGTGTCTCTGCTCCGAAACCCTGCCTTCACCATCATGGAAACTGCGTGTACATCTGCACCCAGCTTCAAGTGCTGGCGGGTCCGCGGGGCCTGGGGACCGCTTTTGATCTGAGGCTGCTGCGCTACTTGGAACCAGCACAGATAAGGAGATGGAAGCTTGAGGTCTGCGGACCTTGCAGCTGTTGTCTTCTTGGGCATCTGGGGCCACCTCTTTGAAGCAGTGGATGTTCCCCTTGGGGGACGGAGGAATTGGAGCAGACTCCAGAGGGGCAGGCATCACTGGCCTCAGAGCTACTCGCCAGGTCAGCAGGGCAGGTTGGTTCGGATCTCGGCTCTGATGGGGGCAGCCTAGGCCCTGGAGCCTGTTTCTCACGGCCTTTCCTCCTTCAGGCACCGCAGGTCTCCTTCACTGGTGGCTCATTGGGTCTTGGCTCCTGGACTCCAGCTTTGCTCCCAGGCACTCAGCACAGGGGTGCCAGCCAGAAAGGGTGCCTGTTTCCAAGGTTGCTGCTGCAGCGGGGAGGGCCTGGGGAAACCACCAGCGGACAGACGTCAGCCCCTTAGCTGGGCCTGATTCAGCTCTGGCTTCTCTGCTCACTGCCTTGGGGACAACAGGCGGGTCCTCCCCAGCCAGGGCGCGCAGGGCCGGAGGGCTTCGGGACAGACTGTCGCACTTGCTTCGCGGCTATGCGAGTGAGTGACATTGGCTGTGACAGTGGGGCCAGTTAAATGAGCTGGAGGGCCCAAGCGGTCCTTCCATGCTCTCTGCTTCTTTTTGAGCTTGCTTAAGAGTAGAGACTGAAAAACTCCACCACTGCCCGACGCCCCGTCAAAGCAGCGTCTGTGCCCACCTCGTCCCCAAGGGCACTCAGCAGCTCAGCCGTGATCTGGCCACACTTGACTGCTCCGAAGGAGGCCTTAATCGGGTGGAGATTTCTGAGCCCCTTCAAGGTCATAATAGCTTCCCCTCACTCCCCGAGTCACTCCACTGACAGATTCCCTGGGTGGAAGGGCTGGATGAGAGGTAAGAGTGAAGAGCTGGGGAAGGAAATGGGGCAGTGAGCGAACTGCTGGCTAATTCGGATGCCCAGAAGAAGTGCTGCGCTGGAGGGGCCCTGTTTTCTCTGATGTTTTAAACCAAGCGTGCACATAACTTCGTTCCAGCTGATGAAATAGGAAACCTGTTCTCCCACTGAGGATGACAATCAGTGTTTTCGACGCCATGGTCCTTTCAGACAGCGAGAAACAACACTGCAGTAGCATTTAAAAACAAAAAGAGGCTGCTGGGGGCGCTCGGACTCCTGCCTCGTCCCAAATTCAAGGTTCAGTTTTTCTCCTTTAACTTGTTACTGCAGAGCTGAGGCCCGGTTCTCAGCAGCTCAGAGCGCACCCACCTTAACGCTCTGTCCCTTTTCTGTTTTGCTACCTGGAGATATTTCCTCTCCTTTTTCTCTGTAAAAGATTTCCTTAACCATGAAGTTAAAATATGATCAAGGTCACATTTGTTTCTGCAATCAAATAGGGAAGTGCAAAAAAGAAAAGCAGAAAAAAAGAGTCCCCCCAAAAACAATTCTCCAATGGTCCAATAATCTCATCTTTTAAAGTTAGCCTTCATTTAACCCACACTAAAGATATCTGACGTGCATCCAAACCACTCGCCACTTCTAAGGACCCTGGCTGCTCCATAGGGTTTCAGAGGCTGTAAATATTTTACGGAAGCAGACTGAAAGCATGACTCAACTTTCGCCAACTTAGTGTTGGGTTCGAACAGCTGACTGTTAGTTACCAGCCAAATACTTTTACCACTATTTGTCACCAAGGATCCCCCTGAAGTGGATACTCCCTAATTAAAATACTATTGGGTGACACTGGCTACTCCACCACCCCCTTATATTGCCTTTCATGAAAAATACAGAAAGATAGACTCTGGCCCTTTATTTAAGATAATAAGGAGGCATGGTAATGTATGTCATCTCTTCCATATGGTCCCTGTTTTCCTCATTTTCCTGAAGTTAGATCTGACATCTTTTCTAGGGCTGATATGGTTTTAAAATATCATGGATTAATACAAATTTATTTTCATTTACTATACAATTTTTATTTTCATTTGGGATTAGAAAGTTATTATAGCTTTTAAAATGCCCTTGCTTCTTTATAAGAGGGGTGTGTGTATGTGTGTGAAGGTTTGTTGGGGGCTCAGGACTTGACCTAATGTGTACGTGGGGTCTTATGGGGGGGGGAGCATAATTTTAGACTATTTTTTACCAACACAAATCATTAAGATTCTTGAAGACCATTAAAATAGAGCTAGTGAGCCAGTATTTTTGATAGAAAATCTTCAGGTCTCAGTCAGCAAGCCTGTAAATCAGATTTTCTTACCCCCCCATGTTAAATTGTTTTACAAACTCTACCCCTCATATTTTGTTTGTTTCTTGTTCTTTCCCCCTTTATGACATGATCTTAGCTGCTTTGCAGCACTTTAGTTCGAATTCAAGTTGCCTGTTAGTGACATGGTTTAAATAGTAGGAAAAGGGAAGGGGACTATGAAGAAAACAAAAACAACTAACCAAACCAAAGTGGAGACACTTTTTATTGGCCTTACACATATTATACTTAAAATATAAGCAACTATATGCAGTAGCTTTCCCAGATTTGTCCTCCTCCTTCCCCGCAATTGGTAATAGTGGTAACTGCTTGTGGCTGGTAGCAGGGAATTGTGTTAAGAAAATGCACATTTTGAGAACAAATTAGGGTAGTCTGCAGTACTTTGAAAACCCCCCAATTTATCTCTAAACCAAGGAAGACAGCATTAACTTTCTTCTAAAGGAATATGCCAAGTATAAAAGTGGGTAAGAAGTTAAAAAACAAATTAAGCTAGGTAGGTTAACATATCTTAGTTATCTATGAAATGAAAAGTGTGTGAACAATTGAAGCCTTGTCTATCTTCAGATGTATGTGGTGAATAGTTTCGATGCATTGCTGATGCTATATAAACATGACATTCTTCCTTCTAAATGCAAGTTTTCAATTTTAATTGAAGAATAATATAGCTCAGGGCTCTACCTCTGAGAACAAAGAGTTAATCTAAGAAAATAGGTTCTGGGATTCTGAAACCATTGACTATTTTAAAAATAAACAGGACAAAACCTTCATCAAGAAGGCCAGGAAGATTATTTTACAAATAGTATGCCTCCTAGTTCCCACTGAAAAACAGAAAAAAACAGTGCAGGCCTCTTATCATAGTTCTTTTGGGTTTTTGTGTTGTTGTTTTTTTTAAATCTACCTACAATTAAGGTTCTCAAGCTGTTAGGCTACCTTTTTCTTACATATATCTTACAAGCAACACTGTATGTATCACCTCTATCACCTCTTTCCCTCTACTGCACCCTTCCCAGGGGGAAAAAAAAAGATGTAGAACAAAATACAAAATAAAGGTGCAGGTTAACATTTGAATTGTAATATTTATAAGTAGCAAATAAGATCCATTATAACAAAACCAGCAGTATAATGACTTTTCTGAGTTGATTCAACTAAATATCAAGACTACTGAATTAGGTTGGAATAGGGAAAATGTGATACTTTTTGGATTGTTTTGTAATATAAACTCACTATAAGTGCTCAACCTGGTTATTTATGAGAGTCTAGGGGAGGGGTAACACCTTTAACTGCTTAGTCTTAAAAACCGATGTAGACTTTTTTTCCTTTTATTAGGACAGTCCAACAGCATGGACGCCCAAAGTGGAAGGAGATGTTGCGTTTATTTTTATTTTTTTTATTTCAAGGTCTACACTTGAGATCCCTTCCAGTAGGCAGGGCCAGATTATGTGAAGACGCTCCATTCGCTCCCAGTTCCCCCAAGTTTCAAGTCCCACTAAAAGGTTGAGAGCTCAAAACGAAGACATTACAAAACGGGAGCAGGAAGCGAGATGTTTTATTCAATTATCCTTTGGTCATTTGGTATGAATAGGTGTGGGGTTTTCTGAAAATTTATTTTCCGTTGCCCCCGGGGACAAGAAAGAGTTAATTTGTTTTCTGACAGGTTTCACACTGTGAGCAGGTCAGCCAAAAAAGAGAGGAAGCAGAAAACAGCCCTCTGATTAATTCTACCTGTTTTTCCCATGAGTGATCACCTGCTCCAGGGGTCATGAATAGCAGGTAGCTCTCCCTCTCCCGGGCTCTGAGAGCTTCGTTTGTTTGGTGACAGCTGAGTGACAAGACCTGAAACTGGAGCCCATCGCCTGGCCTGATGTGGGGATAAAAACCCTGGATGTTCCCTCAAACATTTCAGGAAATGAAAGTTGTAACGCGATCCCTCCAACGTCCACATCTCCCCCAGCAAACACAAAAGCTCAAAGGAGCCTTCTCGGATTGAATTCGGCCTGGAGTTGGTGGAGGGAAAGCGGAGCCCAGCGCGGGGAGGCGGGAGGAAGCGGGCTTGGGCTGCGGCGGCGGCTGGCAGGCGCTCTGAGCCCGAAGAAGGAGGAGACCAGCGGGGCGCACGGGGCCCAGGCTACCCTCAGGGACGCTCCCTCGCGGCGGCCCAAGTGCCCAGTATCTCCATACAGCGTGGGCCGCTGTTAGGGTTAATGGACTTGCTTTTAGGGTCGACCTGGAGTGGGAAGGAGACGCTGCGGCCTCCTGCTCTGCGCAGACTCCAAGGAGGCCGTGCGCCCCGGCCTGGGCCGCAGCCTCGAGGCCACAGGGCCTTGAACCCTAAAGAGGCAGCGTCGCAGGCCCGAGCCCAAGCCTGGGGTGGAGACCTCGCACCCTGCGCAAGTTTAGGGCCGAGGCGAGCCTCCCGAGCCGGCCCGGTGAGAGCACGCCCAGCCAGAGTCCCTCACCCCCCTCTCCCGGCCCGGTGCCGGAGGCCAAGCCCCGAGCACGCGCGGGCCTCACTCAGCGCCCTCGCGCTCGGCCGCCTCCATCCGTCAGCAGCTTCCATCTGTCTCCGGCCTCCCCACACCGGCGGCCGAAGCTCCCCTCCAGGGGTTGCGAGGGAGGGTGGGGGTCGGGGAAATGGGAGAAGGGGAGCCAAGGAGCTGACGCTGCGACCCCCGCGCGGCCCTCTGTCCTCAGGTCGTGCTCGCTTGTCAATCAGCGCGCCCTGGGCAGGCGCACCCTCCGGGGAGGTAGGAGGAAACAGACCCCCGCAGCTCAGGGCCAGTTTTCCCTTACCCACCCAGCTGCGATGGCTTTGTTCTCTCAGAGAATTTTCTTTTCTTTTCCTTTGAGTTCAGAAATCTTTCCCAGACAGCATTATCAGTCCTCATCTCTCCCTCCAACCTTTCAAGCGACTAGAAATGTGTGATACTTTTTTTAAAAAGTACATTACAGAGAAAACTGACCTATGAAAAAGCAGAACAGCATTGCCAAAGATCCAACTTACACACACTTGCAAATAGTGTGACTTTGGGCAAGTAACCTACCTTCTCTGAGCCTCAATTTTCTCTTGGGGAAATTGACAGCTGTGATACTTACAAGGCAGAGGTACTGCAAAGCTTAAATGAGCTCAAGTATTAGGTGTAAAGTGCTTGCCACAATCAGTGTTTAATGAATAGTAGTTATAATTACAACATGCATGAAGCCTCCTGAAACTGGCACAAAGCCGCCTGGGAAAATTCCCGTGATGCTAGAGTTTCCACCGAGAGTGGATTATGGCATTTTCTCCTTTTTTCTGGAAAACTGCAAGAAACACAAGTGATTCAACAGAGACTTGGGGTCTGATTAACCTTGGAGGGTAGTCAAAGTTGAAATTGATTACTTGAAGCCCTAAGTTTAGAACCTAGATTTTTAACTTTAAAGTAATTTACTAATTTTGGAATGGTTTAAAAGCCTATAATGTTTGATTTTGACATTTCTTTCTAGACAGCTGAATATTTACCTAGATGCCATCACATATGATAGAATTCTATAGTTGAGACTTGAGCCCTTTAAATATGCCTGAAAATGACATATTACTTAGAAAGGGAGCTGTAGCATTCAGCTGAGTAGAGAATTTAAAGACCTACCTTAATGTGTCAACCTAAGTGTAGAGTAAGAAATTACTTTGAAGATTTAATGTCTTGTTGATGTTAACACAGTTCTGGATTTAATAGGAACTGATAAACATATATATTTATTTAGCAGATAAATGGGCTGCTGAAAAGACAGAGAGCCTTTAGATGAAACACAATTCCCTGAGTTGGAATGGTACAGGACCCTCCTGGGTACATTTCTTCTCTTGTGACACTCTTTAATGATCACCAGGGATGGATAGCTCATTTTGACTTATCACACATCCTTCTCTGATTTCAAGGACTTTCTCAGGTATGTTGAAAGTAAAATACGTAGCTGAGATTTGTTTGGTGCAATCCCAAAGAGCTTGATGTAAACTTGGGTGGAGGAGTGCAGGAGAGGAGAGTAAAGCACTTTCTGGGACCACGTTGGGATTTTCCCTCCAGGTTACAGACTCAGTGGTTAAGCCAGAGATGTGCTGATAGAGGGTATGTCTCCTGTAAAGGTAAATAGAAAACCTTTGGAGTAGAAGAAACATGTGGCATTTTTTCCTTAGGGCTGGCTCTTTGGGCCCTGTAATTCCTTCACAATTACTGCAGTGTGACTGTTGTTGTGTGACTACTACACATTTATTTATTTTATTTTTACTCAGTTCTCTAACACTACACTTTGCTTTAGAGAGATCATAGATGTTTCGTAGTTGTTTGCTTTTTTTAGATGTATTTTTTAAAAATTATTCTGCTTTATTTACAAAGTTTTTTCCATGATTTATAGTTTTTATTTAGTTTTAATAGAGATTTTAAAAAAAAAAAATAAAAAAAAAAATAGAGATTTTAATGAAAGTTTATAAAGAACTTGGATTTCCATTCATTCATTGTTGCACATTTTCCTCCCTGCCCTACATCTCATCCCCAGTTTGTTTTTTCCTTTGGAAAAAAAGTTTTTCCATTGTTATACTGCTCCCCCCAATAATAGCTAATAATATATTCCTTTTATATAATTCTTTCCCTCATCTGTTTCAAAGATTGGTAGTTTTTAATATGGTGTAGTTTTTAATTTAAAGAAGCTGATCAATTTGTGTGTTGTTAATCACCACATAACACTTTTCTTTTAAAAAAAAAGTCCTATATTACACTCAAAGTTTCTCTATCTTGAGATAGAGGGAGTAAATATAACTCAGAAACTTAACCAAAAAAGGCCTTTTCTATAGATACATGCCACTTGCTGCCTGTACAACTACACATGTTTACTTAAGTGTTTGTTTTGGGCATACATCTTCTGATACTACTTTATTTGTGTAATAAGAGTTTGCAGGTAGGCAGTACACAGACAAATACAAATAAATGATAAAATAAGACTAGGTTCATTACTGTGAGGATGGTATTTTGCAGTTAGAGAATCATTTGGTCAGAACAATATTATTGCTGAATCATTTACATATTGTTAAATGATTTGCATAGTGCTAGAGCCAGAGTTCCCAGAATGTTATTTCCCCCCCCAAATTTCTTCCCCTACTTTTAACATGACTGGAATAAAGAAATATGTAGTGGTTTCCTGCCCGCCTGCCCCCCCAAATTGCTCCAGCATCCTAATGCTTAGGAACACAAAAATATGTCCATGTGCACACTCAAAAAATAAAGAGACATAAGAAAGACCCCTCTATGCTGAGGAATAAGTTAATTTAAATTAGATTAAACTTTGCAGAGGGTGCTTCAAGGAGGTTTGGGTGGATTCCAAGTTATAGCATATCATTCAAGAAATGAAAGGCCTGGGGACATTCCAACAGGCATGTCCGCTCGAAATCAGCTTTAGTTCATTTCAAATAAAAAAATATATGACTGAACTTGAAGCCTGGATAAAGAAGGGAGTCTTATTTATACTCTGCAGATGCATTACAGTGAAATAAAATAAGTGTGGAAATCCAGCCCCCTCAATTTTTTAATTTCTCTGGAGGATTTATTATAACTGCTGAGGCAGCCATTCCTGTTCATTCACTTTACCTCCTTGAAACCAAAAGACTTATTTGCCAATATGCTTAGAAGTATAGGAACTTCCTTCCCACTGGAAATTAATTGTAGCTAAAATGAATTAGCCTTCATGAAATGCTAAAAAGATAACATACTGAATATTTTCTGCACATTTGGCATTTTATGCTTTTAACTACAGGTCAACTTCAGATACCTGGCATTTCCTCTGTGGAGAGCAACTTTTTCGTTTTAAGTAAGGCAAAAGAAAAAAAAAACAATGAAAAAAATAGATCTATTTCTTGTAGATTGAAATATATCAATATTATTTAGCGAAACTAAATGAAAGATAAAAGTTATGCGAGCTTTATTTTTTTCAAGTTCAGGTTTGCAGCTATATATATTGACCAATTAATTGTAAAACATGCATATGACAAATGTTATAATCTGTATATTTGTCCCCCCCCCCCAGCAGATCATGACAGAAGAAGAATTGATGTCTTTGAGTTGTGGTGCTGGAGAAGAGTCTTGAGCATACATACCATGAAAAGCCAAGAAAACAATTATGTCTGTTTTGGAGAGGGTGAAACCAAGTTTCTCCTTGTAGTCTCGAATTGTGAAGCTCTGTCTCACATACTTTGGGCACGTGGACAGGAGGGACCAGTACTTGGAGAAGGACATCATGCTTGGAAGGGTGGAAGGACAGTGCAGGAGAGGAAGACCCCAGAAGAAATGGATTGATACAGTAACTGGGGCAATCGGGGTAGGTATGTTGAAGTCAGTGAGACTGGCTCAGGACAGGGCAGGCTTCAGAGCTGCTGTACATAGGATTAAGAGTCACAGGCAATGCACATACCAACAACAACAGATCGTGCGTGACAATAAATTTAATTAAAATAATTAAAATAGCTAGTAAAGTATGTTAATAATTAACAAAATAATTAGAGTTAACAGAGATAGAAAAAGTCTCAAAATTTACATGGAGATAGAAACAAAGTAATAAATAAGACTCAAAAGGGATTCTCATCTACCATTATGTTTCTTATGAATAAAAAATGGGTAAGGAAGGCCTATTTTCTTTGCTGGCGTTTTCAGCCATATGTCCCTTGAGAAGTGTGCCAGAGGAAGTAAGGTAATGAGGATTAGGAGAGTCAGATACTAGCCAGTGGGTGTACTGTGGATTGTATTACCTGCAGGAGTGGAGGCAAAATACCCATAAAATAGCCTTTCAGATTCAGTTTGTCTCAAGTTACATTGTGAAATTCAGTGGTTTGGGGCAGTTGTATCCTTGTTGGTGCTTGAGAATTAAACAGAATTGGGGTGAGCCAACCTTTGTGCAGGTGCTACCAGACGGATCGGGGTTTGTGGTTTCCTATGTGAGATTCTTTTGGTGATTGCATGCTCTCCTGGGTGGAATGGATAAGAGACAGAACATCCGGAGACCAATCCGTAGTTCCTTCATAGTTGACGGGCCAGTCTATATTGTGAAGACTATTGTTTGTAATTCCAGATTTGGCCAACTCTGGCTCAGAACCTCAAGCAGTTGAAAGATGAAATGACAATCTTTTACATCCACAAAGAGAAGAAACTTTTAACATGCCAGATTTCTTATTTGAGAAATAAAATCTCAAATCTTGACCATGCAAATCACCTTAATATTCTTTAGTTCTTTTGGCCCTGGGGTCCTGGTTGAAATTCATGTTAAAGACTTTCCTTATGCTTGTTTATATTCTAACTGCAGCTGAAAATGGTATTTATTCTTTACTACCTGTTTGAGACTTTGTTGTGATGTTTTCAGTGATGTTTGTTAAGTTTTACTTATGAAGTTATAGTTTTCTAATGACTATAAAGGGACACCTGATGGCTTAATGGTAAGGAATTGTGCTACCAATCCAAAGGTACTTGGTTCAAATCCATGAGTTGCTCCATGGGAGAAAGATGAGCAATTTTCTTACATGTGATTTCCTGCTTCTGAAAAACCTGCTGGAGGGTCCACTATGGGTTAGTTCTGACTCAATGGTACATCACCACAACAACGCTTACAAAAAATAACAATCATGTTCTTCCCTGGAAACTCTGGAGACTTTCTGTTTAGCTATCTTTAACTTGATTTATCTTTTTATGACTGAACAACCAAATGTGATGTCTATAAATCCTGTTTGAGGGAGAACAAAAATATCTAAATTTACACAATATTTTGAGACTATTGATACTAGTCAATTTGTGTATGTTCTTTCTATTTAGGACTAACAGATTGCCAAAAAAAAAATCAGTGAGAAAAAAAGAGGCATGTGGCATCAGGATTGGAGGAAGACTCAACAACCCGTGATATGCAGATGACACAACCTTGCTTGCAGAGACTGAAGAGGACCTGAAGTGTTTGCTGCAGAAGGTCAAGGACTGTAGTCTTCAGTATGGATTGAAGCGCAACATCAAAAAGACAAAGATTTTCACCACTGGGCTAATTGGTAGCACCGTGATGGATGGAGAAGAGATTGAGGTGCTAACAGTTACAGCTTGCTTGGCTCCACAATCAACACTCTTGGCACCAACAGTCAGGAAATCAAGACAAATTGCATTAGTTAAATCTGCTGTCAGGGATCTTCCAGAGTACTGAGAAGCATTGTCAGTCTAGAGAATAAGGTGCGCCTGATTCAGGCCGTAGTCTTAAACATGCCTGGGATTGCCAAGAGAACAAATAGGTCTGTCTTGAAGAGAGTAAAACCAAGTTTCTTCTTGGAGGCAAGGATTTTGAAGCTCTCTATTACATACTTTGGGTACATGGCCAGGCGGGACCAGTCCTAGGAGAAGGACATTATGCTCAGAAGGGTGGAGGGACAGGAAAGGAAGACCCCGGATGAGATGGATTGACTCAGTAACTGGGGTAATGGGGGTAGGTATGTTCGAGTCAGTTAGACTGGCTCAGGATAGGACTGTTGTATATAGTGATAGCACATAACAACAACAACAACAAGGAAAAAGATCAGTTATTTGGTTTAAAATAACACCTTAGATTAAATTAATCTAATAGCTATTTGTTGTTATGTCCCATTGAATTGGAACCAACCTATAGTTGACCCACCAATGGGTTTTCAGAGGCAATACATCTGAGGTGATTGCCTGTCTTTCTCCTATAGAATTGCTAGTGGATTAGAACTTTGTACCTTTGGGTAGGCAATGCAACTCTTTACCATTGAAGCATTTGGTAGGTACCTACAGCTCTCTAGAGACAATGAACTAGATCAATAGTGACTTCTTATTGCCCATAATTTTTTTATAATGTGTATGAAGTGAAGTAACACATGTTTACCCAGAATTTGACTAAGATAGAGGGTTAACAAAGTAGAGGAAGATGCTCAACACAGATGCATTGACAGAGTGGCTGCAAAAATGGACTTGAGAGAGGTGGAGATCATGATGATGGCAGGGTAGGACACAGTTTCTGATCTGTCATTCTTAGGGTCACTATTTGTTGTAGTCAGCTCCACCTCCCAAAATTAGCAGTTTTAATCCACCAGCTGCGTCAGAGGAGGAGGAGGGGGAGGAATGGCCTCCTATAAAGAGTCAGACACCTGGCAGAGGGTTGCTGTGTTTCTGGATTCATTCTATGGCAATGTGGGGTTTGGAATAGTTATATCTTCAAACCTTATCTCTCTCTTTTCCTGTATCTTCCTCTTCATACCTTCTCATAACCATTCCAGGCATATCTTGTTTTTACAAATGGCAACCAACGAACATTATCTTTACTATTAATTAATCAATCAATGGTTAATTAAAGCTGGTGGAAGGAGATCATCGAGTTGGCACAGAAGGTGGATTAAAAGGGTTAAGAGAAAAGATTTTCTCTCTTGATAAAGTTATGCTTACACTAAGCCAAACAGTCGAAAAAGGGAAAAAAAATGTAATGCTAGAAGGGATTAGATGATTGAATGAATTTTTCTGTACTGGTACTTCCTATGGGAGGCAGGCATGTCAGCACAGTGATCTCTGCTAACCTCCTGCCCCCTGGCTTTCACTAGAAATGAATCCAAATACTTTGATATGCTCTCAGTATTGCAATTAAATTAGAAACTTCTGCCTAAAATGAAATCTTGGAAAAAATGAAGTGCATTGCCACATATTTTAAAAAGCAATGATTCTAAAAGTCAGGCTTAAAAACAATAAACATCTCATGAGCCCTTAGATTGAGTACTGCTTGAATTTGAACAAGTATAATGGAATCAAGGAGAAGGGGTGGTGGAATGTACCTTTAGCTCTTCCAGGAAACTTTTCTACCTTGAGAATTTGGTGATTGCTAGGAAACCACCATTATGAAAGGCCTCGCCCCTCCTGATAGTATCATTTAAGGTGACTGTGTCAGAAGGAATCTGCCCACAGCCACTAGCTGTTCCACAGGGTGAGGTCATATTTATTTTTAAGAGCTGGCCAATTGAATATAAAGAAAGCTCTCATTTCTAAACAATAAGTGGGAAATTAAGGTTAAAATATTATTTGTGAATAATCTGCAAAATGATTCGCAGGTCAAATATAGCATTACTTTTGGGAAACTAGCCATGGGCTCCAGATGCAACTGTTTATGGGGTAACTTTATCTTCCTGCCTGATCTCTCCTGATAAGATTGTGCTGGTGAAACTAGAAATTGCTCAGGTAGCCAAATGACTGCCCTCAAGACAGATTGTCCCTGAGAAACAGGAAGCCCAAACACAGGAAAAGCATCATGGTGACATCACATATTTTATAGCATTGCATATAAAATATATAACATATTTTACATCACATATTTTACAACATTGCGTATAAAATATACTATTACTCATATTTTGGGGTTACAAATGTTTTTATTAAAAAAATAAAGAAGATCTTTAGAGGATGTCTTCAAACCTTTGCTAAGCATGGTTTTCATTAAAAAACACAAAACAAAAATGCTGCCAAGCTACCCCAGAAAGGTGTTAACCATCTGTAAATATTCATAAAGCAATGAGAGAAAGATTTTTATCTAACATTATTCTGTGACTATATTCCTGTTTAACTATGTATTAAACCAAGAAACCCAAATGTAATGTAAACACAGTGCTATCTTTTTGGAACAATTGTAGTTTTATTGGTTAACAAGTATAAGCTTGTGTATGAGCTACGGTTACACTTCTGAAACCAGATTCGTCCAAGTGCCTAAGGCTAACTACGTACAACCACCATCATCACAGTTCCATTAACAAGTACTAGGGACACAGAGGAGTCTAGACACTTGGCAGCTCAAAATACAAAAATTTCTGTTGGACTGAATGCTTCAGTTTTGTGTAAAAGGTATACATTTAAATTATGCCGGCAGCTTGAACTATGCTCTCCTCTACCTTGTAGAAAATGATAGAGACATACTTTTCATATTAACAAATTTTTTCCTGTATTTTATAATCAGAACCACATCTCCTTCATCAGAACTGCTGAAGTTTATACTAACAAATTGAAAGGCCTTAATGGCAAAGACCTGTGGGCAAAATAAATGTATTGAAAATGTAACCTGTACATAACAAATAAATCCCCTTACTACAATTACCTAGCCCATTTGTTTACTATCTTGTCATTAAGAGTTCCCCAGTGGCTAGGAGGGGAAAAAAAACCCGAAAAAACAAACACAACAAAAAAACCCTTTTGGTTTTTCGACAACCTATGAGAATAGATGGGTTACCTGTTGACTTATACTTAAAGTTATTAGCAGAAGTATTTAAAACTTTATTGTAAAAATGTTGACTCAATGGGAAGAATGTAACCAAATATCACTAGGTGTTATGTGTAGAAGTAGATGAATGGGAAACAGTTTCGCTGTGTATATTTTCAAGAAATAGAATATTTTAAATATCTTTATTGTTACCTTTGGTGCCTATTCAAAACACCTATTTATTCTTTTTAAAAAACCTAATAAAATAAAATTACTTCTATTATTATTTCCAGAACTAGTGAGTATGTTTTCAATAAACCCTTTCTAGTCTTATTCAGTCGAAGTTTGGGCTTAGTACTTTAATTAAGCTCTAAAAGTGCCAAGATTTGTGCTGAAATTAAAATACTATCTCGTGGATTTTCAAATGGTTTATATTTCAGATTCTAATTAGGGGTATTCTGTTGGTTGACTTTAGAAGGTGGCACTATGGTTCCTTTTAATTTCTCCTTTCAATAACTGGGAAAACCTTGACCCCAGTGGTTTATAAGCAATATGGGCGTACTTTGTTTGAGTACACTAGTACACCTCCTCTGATTCCCTTCCCCCTCACCCGGCCCCCAATCCTCTTCTAAATGTTCAGGAAGCCCTGGAGTAGTAGACCATAAGAAGTTGCTTTGGAACCCAAAGGCTATGCCTTCCTGCCAGGGACTCCAATGGAGATCAATGGGTAATCTCTGGTGCAATTTACAGCCTCTGAAAACCCATTGGAGGATCAACTATGAGTCAATTCTGACTTGACGACAGGAAGTTAAGTTTGAAACATTCAATAAATGTCTCTGCAGTGCTGTCTTTTCTTTGTTTAGGGTTCAAGTAAGAGGATCATAGTTTGACCTCAGTCCACATGTGGAGCCCAATGAGTTTCTGGCTAGTCTTCAATGTCCCAGAATTTATTAGAGGCTGATTAAAATATAATTGTAGTTTTCTTCCCCTCTAATACTTGGACATCATGAACATAATCTTGCATTAAGAACCCTTGGCCTAGACTAATATCTTGAAGAATAAGTGATGCAATAATGTATTTTAAGTGCAAGGACACTGCCTAGTATGTAGTGAGTGTTCAAGAAATGACTGCTTGAAACAGACACACACAGAAGTCCTATAAGTTAGAGACCAAAAATAATCTTATTTAAACCAATTAACTTTTTCTTGATGAACTAGTAATGATGGACTTTCAATGCAGTATATTTTTTTGTCCTTCTCCAAAACAACTACACATAGGCACCTTAAGGCAGTTAAAGGAATGATTGGCAAATGGGTGAATTAACTGATTTGATGGACTAGAATCTAATCAGGACATATTCAGAGTCATACTAGACTCACTGAAGGTACTATTCTGAGAATTTGTCCCTTAATGCCATGGTTCAGCACTGTCACTCATTGTGATTTATATACCTAGATTACAGTTCACTCGAAGCCACATTGCTGGTACTGAATAAACTAGGATAAAGCGTTGGCTCTACATAGTCTATGGGTCTGGTAATCTTAGCTCAAAGCTAGGTGATTCTGGCTTGCACCAGTCAGATTCTCCATTAAATTCTAGTTCCTCACCCTTCACTCTTGAGAAGGATATAATTTTATAACCATTTTTATGTCATATTTTGGACACTTAGATAATAGGTCATCTTAACCCTCAAAATGGATGAGTGGAGGGAGCAAAATTTGGTTTGTCTTTTTGTGTATTTGAGTCTGGAAATGGAAAAAGATAGCTTTCTATTGGCTGATGAACATTCTTGTAGGCTCTCTCCATAAAGAGAATAAACTTCCACATTTCCAGAAATGTTATTTTTTCCTTAAACTGAGTCTGGCTTATAAAGATAAGCCCCAAATTTTCGAGTTAGACCTGAGTTTAAATCCCGTCATATGCTGTGTATGTGACGCTGAGCAAACAAATATTAACACACTTTGTTGACTTACCAGGCTAAGTGCTCTCTGTGGATTCTTCTATTTCATTCTTATAACTTCAACTCCAGGAAACAACTTCACTTTTAAAAAAACTGTTATACTCACTTTATACACTAGCAGGTGACCTTTAAATATGTTATGTGACTTAATTCCAAT
Source organism: Elephantulus edwardii (assembly GCF_000299155.1). Classification (NCBI taxonomy): domain Eukaryota; kingdom Metazoa; phylum Chordata; class Mammalia; order Macroscelidea; family Macroscelididae; genus Elephantulus; species Elephantulus edwardii. The sequence continues at coordinate 3,607,388 of NW_006399854.1, read as the reverse complement.
CTTCATTTTAATTTTGTAAACTGAAGATAGTAGACTTAATTGTATACAGTCAATAACAAATAATTGCTTACCTCAACTTTAAGAAATCAGGATAAAAAATAAAAAAAATCGTGATAAATAATAATATTAATTATTAATGTTTCCTCTTAGTATACTTAGTATACATAAAATATGATTATGTGAATTAATAATAATGACTCGTACACATGATTAAATAAAATGACCAAACAACTCACATCTGCTTGTTAATAAAATAAAAAAGATCAAACAGCTTACCCCTGATTGTAAATTAAATAAAAAACTTGTTGCAGAAGATCAAAGAATACAGCCTTCAATATGGATTGCATATCAATGTCAAGAAATCAAAGATTCTTATCACTGGCCCCATAGGCAACATCATGCTAGATGGGGAAGAGATTGAAACTGTCAGCAACTTTATCTTAATTGGATCCATAATTAACACTCTTGGTACTAGCAGTCAGGAAATAAGGAGACAAATTGCAGTGGGAAGATTTGCAGTTAGGGACCTCTCCAAATTACTGAGGAGTAGTAATGATGTCACTTTGAGGACTAAGGTGCATCTGATTCAGGTCATAGTCTTTCTGATTACTTGCTATGCATCTGAGAGCTGAACAGTGAATAAGGATGACAGAAAAAGAATTGATATCTTTGAGCTGTGGTGTTGGAGAAGAGCACTGAACATCCCATGGATGACCAAAAGAACAAACAAATATGTCTTGGAGAGGGTGCAGCCAGAGTGCTCTGTGGAGGCAAGAGTGAGGATGAGGCTTTGCCTCACATACTTTGATCATGACATGATGCTAAGAAGGATGGAGGACGGGTTAAGGAGAGGTAGACCCTTGACCAGGTGGATTGATGTGGTGATTGCTGCGTTGGGCTTTTGTGTGTCAGGAAGTGACAGGATAGAACAGGGGTTAGATCTTTTGTTCATTGGTTCTCTAGACGTCATACTCGACTTGATGGCACCGAACAACAACAACAATAACAAAACAACAATGAGCATAATGATTCTATCCATTTTCCAAAATAACTTCTGGGCCTCCATGAACGGCAAATTGGTAGTTGTAGCAAATACTGTCACATTAAGAAACTCTTTCTCACTCAACTCATTGACTGAGTTGGATCATAGCTGACCCTCCTGGTGGTTTCCAAGGCCGTAAATGGCATGGGAGGAGATTGCTCATCTTTCTCCCAAGGAGCCACTGGTGGATTTGAGCTATCCAAGAGTCTCAACCTATGTTTAGCAGTCCCAAGCTGCTAGAAACTAAGAAATTATTTTTTAAATGTTATTTTGTTAATTTTAATAAACATTTACAGATATTTTGGATTTCCATTCATTCATTGTTGCACTTTTCTCACTGCCCAGTACTCCCCCCCAGTTCACTCCTCTCTTTGAAAAGTAAAATTCCTTTCATTGGTATACAATCCCCCCACACCTACCACCCCACCCCCCAGCCCCAAGTGATAACCATAATACCATATCATATATCACTTTTAAATTGTTCTCTCCCTCATCTGTTTCAATGCAGTATATATAATTTATCCAGTTTTTCTCAATCTTACCCCAACCCTGATGTCAGTCCCATTCTACACTAGTGGCACCATGCAGTATTTGTCCTTTTGTGACTGAGACACTTCACTCAGCATAATGTCCTCCAGGGTCACCTATTTTGAATAATATTTAATGAGTTCCATGTTTTTCAATGCAGTGTAGTATTTCATTGTGTGACTATACCGCAGCTTCTCTATCCATTCGTTTGTTGATGGGCACTTGGGTTGTTTCCAACTCCTTGCTATTGTGAACAAAGCCGCAATAAACATGGGTGTGCATAGAAACCAAGAAATTCTTCCACAGGGAAAAATCTTCTTTTTCTCTGTTCACTTTACTCTTTTAAAAATTATTTTTGCTTCATTTTTTAATGTCCAGAGCAATACTTGAGTTCTTAATCCCATTCTTGTTGTGGTGGTTGTTATTGATTGCCTTTGAGTAGAGCATGGCTCATAGCAACCCTAATGAACAAAAGGTGTGAAGCCCCTCTACAACTACTGACACTTATCAAAGTTCATCGAGTTTCCAGAGGCAAGTTGTTTAGGAAGTGGATGCCACTCCTGCTTCCAAACCTGTCACAGAATATTATTGGTTGAGTCTCCTGCGATGTATAGCGACTCTAAGTATGTACAGCAGCTCTGAACCCTTCATTGTCCTGAGCTAGTCTCACTAACTCGGACACACCAACCCCCATCATCCTAGTTACTGTGTCAATCCATCTCATCTGGGTCTCCCTTTCCTGCACTGTCCATCCACCCTTCTGAGCATGATGAGACAGACCTATTTGTTTTCTTGGCCGTCTATGGTATGTTCTCCAGCACCACAACTAGAAGGCATCTATTCTTTTGTCATCCTTAGTCGTTGTCCAACTTTCTGAAGCATAACAGGTAATTGAGAAAACCATGGCCTGGATTAGGCACACCTTTGTATCTAGACTGACATCGTTGCTCTTCAGAACTCTGGAGAGGTCTATGACGGCAGATTTCCCCAATGCAATTAATCTTTCGATTTCCTGACTGCTGGTGTTAAGAGGGTTGAGTGTGTAGCTGAGCAAGCTGTAATTATTAACAATCTCAATCTCTTCTCCATCTATTATGGTGCCACCAATTGGCCATATCCCATTCTTAATATAGTCAAATTAGGAAAGGAACAACAGAAGTATCTAAACATAAAGTACTTTTGCCCACAAAAATCATACTTTCACTATGAAATTTCTTCACCTTTGAATTTCTTTATGGACACATGCAAGGGAGCATAAATTGACTAGTTACTTGTATCCAATGTCAAAACTTAAATTTAAGAAGACACCAGGAACGAAATTCATTATCAATTACAAAGAAGGTATTTTTCTACTATTTGCTGAGCTGTAAGGAACCAACAGTTCTGTGAAAATTTCCTAGGGCCAAAACCCCACGTAGCCTTGGATGTGAGTGCCACCTGCTGGACACTATGCATAAAAGCATTTTGTATCGTAACCTAATGGTAAATTGCAATTTTAAAAAGGCCAAGTGCCAAGTAACACTTGGTTTTAAGGCACAAGGAGAGTTGTAATGCCTGATGGGACCTTTGAGAATGCAGATTTATAAGAAAAACATACGTAGGAAACAAGTTCAATGCAAACATATTCCACAGAACTATTGTTTATAAGCTTGCCTGCGCCAAGAATATAATAAGCCTGTCCTCTGTTTATATTATGAACTCACTGAGTTTTAGACATTGACGACATAGGCAACTAGTGGGCAGATTTTTTAACCGTTGGGAGCCTGTACTATGTCTTGAAGAAAGAAGTAAATTAGAAGTACAGTGTGTTAAGTATTGGGCTGTTAAAGGAAATGTTGGCAGTTTGAACCTATTAGCAACATCATATGGGGGAAAAAAGATACAGCAGTCTGCTCCTGTAAATATTTATAACTCCATTTCACATTCCCACCAAAAATTATGTAACCGCTGTGGAAAGCAGGTTGATGTTTCTTTAAAAAGTGGAAAATGGTCATTCTATTTGATCCCATTGACTGCCAAGAGAACAAATCTCTTTTGGAGAAAATGCAATCAGAGTGCTCCTTAGAGGCAAAGATGGTGAAACTTCATCTCATCTGCTTTGGGCATGTTTCAGGAATATCCAATCCTTGAAAAAAGACTTCTAACTGGGACAGATGGAGGGTCAGGGAAAGAGAGGAAGACTCTCAACAACATTGATTGGCCCAGTGACTGCGGCAATGGGCTCTAGCTTGGGAAGACAGAACAGGACAGCATTTTGTGGAGGTCATTTCAACTGCGGGTAATTCAATAGACCAGATGTCACAGGAACACCTAAGAAACTTTTAATTCCTTTGAGGTTAAGGATTAGAAAAGTTCTTAAAGAAAAAGAAATATATGTCTTGCTCTGTTAAGAGCTTTGAGACGTTTCTGTCAGATTGGCCACTGGGAATGACATGAAATTGCATAGCTTCATGTGCCAGCTACCTGAAAGGGGAAAAGGGAAAGAGACCCTCAGTCTTCACCCTTTTGGGTCAATCTTGACCACTTTGCAGAAGTTTTAAAGTGTCAGCAATTTGTCTCTAGGTTGCTGCTGACGCAAGGCTTGTCCTTAGTAACTTTTGCAATGATGAGGCCAACTCTCTGCTTTCAGGATTTTATAGAAGCTGATGGTTTTTATCTCTCCTCCCATATTTCTCTTTTCCTGTCACTGAAAAACATCATGCATAATTAAACAGTGTCTGTTAGGCCAAGGGAAAAATTATCTCTCTTTGTTCCAAGATTGGTTAATGGATTCTTGTGGCTTAATTTTTAGACCTACAAAACAGGATTTTGATTTGGAAGGGGCTCAAGAACTTCTTGCTTTTATTTCTGGCTTTGTGCAGTTCAGGGTTTTTTAAATACAAAAGTGTTCAAATTTATTAACCCATGAAAAATGTTGGATTTTTTGTCATTTAACCCCCCACCCCCAGATATTTCTATCTGATGGAAATTTCCTATTGTATGAGCTCATATACTATTTGACACCCTCATCTCTCCTGAAAGGTGTTCTGTGGCAGAGTTGGTTAAGACTGGTTAGTGAAACCTTTGTGTTAGCAGCACATCTACATATAGTTTAGACCACTAGAGCTCTCTCAGCCACAGCTTCCCCCATAAGTTACACTTCAACATCAAGAGAGAAAAAAAAATCACAGATAGATTAAAAAGCAACACCATGACAAATGGAGAAAAGATTGAAGTTGTCAGAGATTTCCTTTTACCACAAATCAATACTTGTGGAAGCAACGGTCAAAAAAATCAAATGACATATGGTAATGGGTAGATATGCTTCTGTGGATCTCTTGAAAGTGCTAAGAAGAGCAGTAATGTCACATTAAATACTAAAGGGCAACTGATCCAAGTCATCACTCCTTCACTGTCATCGAGTTGGTTCTGACTCATAACAGCCCTCCTATGGCACTCTTATGTCTAGAAATATGAAAAGAGGATGTCTATCTTCCTCCACTAGAGCTCCTGGTGGATTACAACTGCTAAGCCCCAGGAGTTCTGATCCAAGCCGTAGTATGTTCAAGTGCTTCACGAATCTGTGAAAGCTGGACAAAGAATTAAGAAGACTGAAGAAGAATTGATGCCTTTAAACGGTGATGTTGGTGAAATATATTGAGTATACCATGGACTGCCAAAAGAACAAACAAATCCTTCTTGCAAGATTGCATCCTGAATGTTCCTTAGAAGCTAGGATGGTGAGACTTGGTGTACTTTGGGCATGTTATCAGAAGGAGAGAGACATCATGCCTGGAAAAGAAAGCCTGGAAAGAAAGAGGAAGATCCTCAATGTGAACTGTTAATAACAGTGACTGGAAGGAACTATAGGTGTCAGTGCAACAGAGATTGTGGCACAGACTTGGGTAGGATTTGCTCTTTACACATAGGGTAACTATGAGTTGGAGCCAATTGGATGCCACTTAACCACCACCACCACTACCACTATAACATAACTATGATAGCATAATTGGGCCACAAATTGAAATACTCAGTTCTTGCAGTGAGTGAAGGTTCAGCATTCTGGCTTCTCTTTGCATATCTATTTTTTTCTAAATAAAATTTTTATTTTATACTGATTTGCTTAAAAAGTTTGCATACATTCTTTTTCACACAAGATCTTTCTCATTTCCTTCATTTACCAACAAATTACATGACCCTATGATTAGCACCCCCACCCAACCTCGCCCTCTGCTCCTACCCTCATGCCTAGGATTCTCATACACTTTTTACTAGTTACCTTTCTATTTTTTACAATAATGATCTTTTTTTTAAAACTCTGATTTATTTACAAAGTTTGAATACAATGTTTTTCACAAAAGATCTTTCCCATTACCTTCACCCAACCCACCCATCAGCTCATGGCACCAGCAGACAGGAAATCAAAAGATGAATTGCATTGGGGAACAATAATGATCTTTTATGATATTAGTCCTTATGGGACTGAGTTAGTTTACTTAGCATAATGCTCTCCATCCCTGCCAAGTTATGTAGCAATTGTCAAAATAATTTCTCTTGCATGCTAGTAGTATTTATTAATTTGACCCAGGTTTTTGCTTCAGGAATCATGGTGCTATTATTCTCCATTGGGGGGTAAATCTCTACTCACTGATTTTTGGCTCTCAGGAAGACTTCCAAAAGACCAATTATATTTTTAGTGTGTGGATCAACAGTGGCAAACTTTGGGTTTCTACTCTTAGTTAGTTAGTTAGTTAGTTAGTTGCTCAGCTGACAAATTTTTTTCTTTATGTATCTTTCAAATTATTTGCAGTACTGTGGTTAGTCTAATACGTGCTCTACTCCAAAACACATGGGCTTACCATGAGATGAACTCAACTCAATGGAAACTGGTTGGGTAATCGTATTGTTGTCGTTGTGTATGGTGGCATTGGAGTTGACTTGCCAGTGGGTTTTCAGAGGCAGTAAAATCCGTGAGAAGAGATTGTCCATCTTTATCCTCAGGAACAGCTAGTGGATTTGAACCACATACCGTTAAGTGACAGTGCAGTTCCTTAACATGAAGCCACCAGAGCTCCCTGGTTAATAGTAGAAATTTGCTGTATATCTATGGAGTTGCCTTGCTTTTATACTGAATGGATTTTCATGCTATTGTTCACATTTTAAAATCATTGCTGTTGTTGTTACGTGCCATGAAATTGATCCCAACTCATAGCTTACCCTCCAGCAGCTTTTCAGAGACTGTAAATTGAATAGAAGGAGATTGCCCATCTTTCTTCTGCAGAGCAGCTGGTGGATTCAAACCTCATGCCCTTGGGTTGGACTCACAGAAAATGTTACTGGGCAGACATTTTATTCTGAGCTCATATGGGACAGAAAAGAAATCATGTCACCAAAGAAGACATTCAGATGGCTAACAAGCACATGAAGAAATGTTCAAAATCCCTAGCTCTAAGAGAGATACAAACCAAAACAACTATGAGATATCATCTGAC
>NW_006399854.1:3592474-3599527 GCF_000299155.1 Elephantulus edwardii | reverse complement strand
TGCAATATTACTCAAAATGGGTGACCCTGGAGGACATTATGCTGAGTGAAGTATCTCAGTCACAAAAGGACAAATACTGCATAGTTCCACTGTTGTAAAACAGGACTGATCCTGGGGTTGTGTGTGGGGGGGAGACTGAGAAAGATGGGTTCAATAACGTATACTGCATTGAAACAGATGAGGGAGAAAACTGTTTAAGAGGGATATGTGATTAGGTACTTTTGTCATCACGGGAGTCCAGAGCGAAGGCTGCATAGTGGAGTGACCTTAGTAGGAGGGATTGTGAAACAATGAAAGAATTTTTCTTTGACTTTTCCAAGAGGGGAGTGTGCTGGGGGGAGGGGTGGGCGGGCAGAAAAGTTCAACAATGAATGAATGGAAATCCAAAGTCTCCTTAAATTTTCATTGAAATTAATAATAAATTTTAAAAAAAGAAAAGAAGTCATGGTGCTCCAAAGGCGTATACTATACAATTCCGTAAATTTTGCAAAAATATTTGAAATAAGACAAGAACAGAAGTGCAAATCTCAGTGGGTGGTTAGTGTTTCTTCACAAAATTTTGTGGTAAAACCAAGATGAAACCACAAGCGTCATTGCTGGCCAGATCAGCACGGGAAGAATGATTGATTTCAAGGTTATCCAAGGTCAGACAGAAACTTGGCTTGTTTCATCACGTGTTCAAACCCCATATCTACTGAGATTTTCACGGCTTGGTGCTCTCAAAACAGAAAGCATTGTGGGGGCACAATCTAAAGCTGAAGCTTGAGTCCTAGGATAAGGAAAATGTTTTAAAATTTTAAATTATATTTTAGTAAGGCCAGGGTGAGAGATTTTATCTCCAGTTACTAGCTGAGTCTTATTTACTTAAATAGAGAAGCCTGGGTTAAATCACAAAGTTGATAACCACATTTGGTGTCTGGAACTCAGCAGCCACTTCATGGGAGAAAGATGAGATAGTCGACTTCCAAAAAGATTTATAGTCCTGGAATCCCTATGCAGCAGTTACACTCTGTCTTATAAGGTTGTTATGAGCTACAATTTGTTGTGATCCAAATATTCCATATACTGTCAAAAGAATGAATAAATCTGTCTTGGAACAAGTGCAACCAGAGTGATCCTTAGAGGCAAGGAGGTGAAACTTCACGGCACATACTTTGGGCATGTTGTCAGGGGGCAGGTCCTTGGAAAAAGACATCACATTGGGAAAGATGGAAGGTCAGAGAAAGAGAGGAAAACCTTCAACAATATGGACTGACAGGAAATCCAAAATCTCTGTAAATTTTCATTAAAATTAATAATAATAATAAAGAAAGAAGGAAAAATATGGAATGACACAGTGATTACCACAATGGGCTCGAGCACATCAGAGATGGGGAGGATAGCAAGAGATAGGGCAGAGTTCTGATCTGTCATTCACAGGGTCGCAATGAGTCACACTTGGCTTGATGGCATCTAACAACAGTAACGACATGAGTTACAATCAGCTCTACCACAATGCGTTTCACCCCCTTTTTGGTTCTTTGGAAATTCACAAGAACAAATCATGTTCTTGTTGAATTTGCTAAAGTCTACAGCATATGCCTTTGGAATTTATTTTCTGTTTCATGTGGCTCAGAAACTATTTCCTGCCCAGCAACAACTTTTGCAAACCCACTGATGACTTCTAAGAACAAAAGGCATTAAAACAAACAAAAAAAATCCCTCCCAAAATACTTGTGTATCTATCACATAGAATTAACAATGAAAATTTAAGAAAATTTCCAGTTTCTTTATATAGGAAGGACAGAACTCTTCTGTATGTCTTTAGACATTCTAGAGGTACAAGGAAGATTTATTATTTTTTAAATAATTTCACAATTACACGCACTAGCAGGTTAAAGGCAATGTGCAATTTCTTTGAAAGAATATTTTGATAACTCACCAGAGTAAAGTTAGTCTGGAGATTGAACTCAGCCAAGAAATCCCAGTGGAAAGGTTCTATTCTGTAACAAGTGGAATTACCTGTAAGTCAGAATCAACACAGTGCAAACTAACAATAATGACAAATCTCAATGTTAAGCAAGAGGTGAAAGTCAAGCTAGGGAAAAAAATGTCAGATTTTCTTAATACTCCTTTCCTTTTGATTTTATTGAAAATTTTTATACTTAAGGAAGTTATTAAAATAATAAACACTTGTGTATCTATCATCTAGAATTATAGAAATGAAAAATTAAGAGTAACTTTGCATTTTCCAAAAATAACCATCAATTTCAATCTGGTGCATGTAGAATGTCCTGGGAATTAAAGCAATATAGGGCAAATTGAAAAATATACAGGGTTAGTTTGATTTGTTGTTGTTAGGTGCCATGATGTTGATTACAACTCATAGTGACCCTGTGAATTAAAGATCTGAACTTGACCCTATTCTGCACCATCCTTGTGATCTCTGCTATGCTTGAACTCATTGTTGTAACCATGGTGTCAGTTATTCTTGCTGAGTCTTCCTCTCTTTCATTGACCCACTACCATTCCCAATATTGAGTATTTTTCTAAGCATTGGCCTCTTCTGAAAAGATGTCCATAGTACATGAGGCAAACTTTCCCCATCCTTGCTTCTAAGGAACACTCAGGTTGCACTTCTTCCAAGACAGATTTCTTTATTCTTTTGTCAGCCTATGGGGTGTTTAATACCCTCACCAACACCACAATTCAAATTTTTCTTCAGTCTTCCTTATTCATTGTTCTACTTTCACATGCATAGGAAGCAATTGAAAAGACCACTTGGATTAGATGCACATTAGTCTTTAAACAGGCATCCTGGCTCTGTAGCAGTTTGGAGAGGTTCTTGACAGCAGATTTGCCCAGTGCAATACATCTTTTGATTTCTTGACTGTTGCTATCATGGGCATTTATTGTGAATCCAAATAAAATGAAATTGTTGACAACTTCAATCTTTTCTCCATCTATCATCCTATTGGCCTGGTGGTCAAAATTTTCTTGTTGTTGGGATGAAACTAATATTGAAGGCTGAGGTCTTCAAACTTTTTCAGTAAATTCTTCAAGTTTTTTTCACTATCGGTATGTTTCAGTTTAATTTGTAGAGACATTAGAATCCTGAGAATGAAGTTACATAGAAAGGGCTAAATAAAGCAAGATAAATTTGTCACAGGCACTTTTCCATGCTTTCCTTGTGGAAAGAGCTGCCATTTTTTTCCTACTGTGAGTGCCAGAGCTCCTGAAGTATTTGTTCAGCAAAAAAGTCTAGTCCTCATCACCAGGCAGTGCCGATGGCCCATCTAGACAGCCATGGAGACGTTGTGCTGCTTCCCACTGGCTCATGAAGGAGCCAAGCTGTCCCTTCCTCCACTGGAAGATGAGGAGATCAAAGGCTGAGAGAGAGCCAATCTGTGACTGGTTGTGCCCAGACCCGCCAGAATCCAGCCAAAGTGAGCTCCTTCCAAGTAATTTGTGGTGGTAAGAAAACAATGCAGTTGACTGGGAATCAAAGACAAAAAGTGAGTCTCAAATAATCAACTTCAGGTAGAAGAAGACTGCAGCATTCATGCCAAGGATGGGGACTGCTTTTGCTGCCAGTATCTTTATGTTGTTGGGCAACTTTATGATTGAATTTATCCCAGTACTACCATGCTGATAAAGCAGAAAGGCTGAGTGTTGTGAATTTAGATACATATCCATTTCTGAACAGCCTAATCTGTGCATCATGGTTTTAGAGAGATCAAAGGACACACAAGCCTTTCTGCTGTCTTTCTTCTGGGATTTCCCTTTGCTATGATTTTTTTTTTCTTCCTACTTTCTCTACTGTGTCTGCTTTTGCCACTACTACTCTCATCAAACCTCCACTGTCTCAGGCAGCATTTACATATGCTGCGGGGTTAAAGGGATGGGGGGTGAACTTTCCTTGCTAGCTCTTTCTGGTTGCTCTTTGGGGGTCCAGCTACTCTTTTAAAAAATTATTACTACTTTTCCATTTCTCTAGACTGTTAAAGCCTTCTTTTCACTAAAACAGGGCTCTATAGAAAAGAAAAAGCTTTCAAAAGCAAAATTCAGAAGGTTTGCTTGCTGGAGAGGTTAGCCAGCAAACACCAGCTCTTGTAAAATGCCCTGCTCTCCAAGGAACAGGGCTCTGTTTAATAAAAAACAAAGCAAAACTTGAGCAACAGACGTGGTTGGTAGAATTCTCCAACCCCTCAGTTCTTTCCTTTTTTTAGGTTTAGAAGGATGGCTCAAGTATTTGTTATTGGCCTAAAGTGAGAACAAGTGAGTGTCCTTATCATTCAAAAAACAAATACACCTGCCTGGCAGCAGGCTCTCTGCCCGGCTTTCTGAACCAGGAAAATCAACACTGCATTCAGAGCCCAGCCAGTAAATCTGAGGGGCCTGTAAAGTCATGTTGGTGAAGGGCCTCTTTGTTGGAGGATCAAAACTTCCAGGGGCTTGAGAATTCCCACTGGTAGGTGAGACTTGGTAATTATTTTGTCTGCCCAGATTCTGTAGTGAATTCATAGCCATTTATGAATTCTGTACTACTAAGTATAGAATATGAAAGCCTCCGATGGATGGGAACTCACTGAAAAATTAGAAGGGAAGAGACCTCAGCGATAATCTGGCTGGTACTAATGGCTAATGAGGTCAACAATTAACCTAAAGATTGGTGGCTGATTTAATCCAGAGGCACCTCCGAAGGCCTGGCCCTCCGCTATGCGGTTACACTGACAGTGGGTTGTCATGAGTTGGAATTGGCTCAATATCAGTTAGGCGTGTTTTTTTAAAAGAAATATTCTGTGGCTGTTTGTTGTCAGATTTGTGCTTGATTCTGATATGACCTGATATCAGCCATAGCTCTTTATTTTTTTTTTTTTCTGAAAAAGAAGTCAGTTTCATTATTAAGTTGTGTCATTTTCTTGATTTCCTTAATTCCATCTTAAGAGTAGTTCTGGTGGCCTGCTGGAAGGAACTGCTCTGCCAACTCAGAACACATGACTCAGACACCTAAGCTGCTCCTGAGGAGAAAGATGGACAGTCTCCTCCCATGTGAGTAACTGCCTCTGAAAAACCACTGGAGGGTCAGCTATGAGTCAGTTCCAATTTGTTGGTACCTCACAACAACTACAACATCTTAAGGGGACCTTGCTATTTTTTTAGATTTGGCGATCTATGTTGTTGTTGCTTAATGTCATAGAGTCAGACCTGACTCAGAGCAACCACATGTGCACAGAATGAAACCCTGTCTGATAGTGACCATCCTCACAAGATTTGACATGCTGACGGCCATTGGTGCAACCCTTGAATCCATCTGTTTGGCTAGCTACTTCTTTGTCATTAAGATGATTTTCTAAGCATGCTGACTTTTTTGGGGGCAGGTGCCTCCTGATAATATGATCAAAGTATTTGACACGAGTCTCACTATCTTTGCTTCTAAGGAACACTCAAACACTTTGACTGTACATCTTTCAAGGCAGATTTGTTTATTATTTGGCAGTCCATTCAATATTTTCTATGAATGCCATAATACAGAGTCATTGATGCTTCTTTCTTAAGTGTCCAACTTGCACATGCAAATGAAGCTATTAAAAACACCATGGTAGGTCAGGCACACCTTCATCTTTAAAATGACATCCTTGCTCTTTAAAACACTTTTAAAGAAGTACATGAAAGCAGATTTTCCCAGTGCAATTTGTCCTTGTTTGATTTATTGACTACTAGTTTCATGAACAATGATTGTGGATCCAAGTGAAATTAAATCCTTGACAACTTCAATCTTTTCTCCATTTATCTTGATGTGCTTAATGATCTGGTTGTGAGGACTTTTGCTTTCTTTATGATGATGTGTAATCCATATAGAAGGCTGTGTAGTATTTGACTTTCATCAGTAAATGTTTCAAGTTCTCTTTACTTTCAGCAAGCAAAGTTATCTGTATAACTTAGGTTCTAGCTCCAATTCTGAAGCCACAGTCTTCTTCGTATAGTCCAGCTTCTCAGATAATTTGTTGGAAGAAGGATACAATCATGAAACATGCCTTTCCTGACTTTAAACCACACAGTATTGTTTTTTTCTCTTCCAATGACTTCTTCTTCTTCTGTATATACATTGTGCATGAGCACTAGTAAGTGTTCTGAAATTTCTATTCTTCTCTGTAATGTCAAACACCTTTGCATGGTCAGTAAGAAACACATGTAAACATCTTCCTGATAGTCTCTCCTTTTAGTAAAAATTTACTTGACATCAGTAATGATATCCCTCACTCTGGACCCTCTTTCTGAATCCAGCTTGAATTTCTGGTAATTTCCTGTTGGTATAATGTTCCAGCTGTTTTTAATAATCCTCAGCAAGCTTTTACTTGTCTGATGATATTGTTCAATAATCTCCACAGTCTGTTTGATTGACTTTTTTATTTTTAAATGCACACAAATAGGAATCTCTTTCAATTAGATAGTTGTCTTCCAGATTTCTTAGCACAGATGAATGGGAATGTCCAGGGCTGTGTCTGTTAAAACACTTCAAATGTTCTTCTGTCAATTCTGGAGCCTTGTATTTTACCAAAGCCTTTAGTACAGCCTAGACTTCTTTCTTCAGTGTCATCGGTGCTTGATCACATGCACTTCCTGAAATGTTTTAATGTTGACACAAGGATATAAGACTTGGTATTTTTTTCTGTTATTTAATCTTTGCCTGAGAGGCTTAAGGCTATGTGCTATCGTGGACAACACAAAGGGGCAATATGTGTTACCAGCCTTCTTGAAGCTTAATACCTAATGGCAGTATAAGATCTGTACCATTCAGACCTTCAGACCTGAGTGTGTGTGTATATATACACACACACCACAAACAAATACCCCTTATATCCATTTATTACTTGCCCCATCATTTCATCATCAAAGGTTTTCATATTTAAATTAATCTAAGTCACTGATAGTCTTTGCCTCTTTGTCTTCTATAATTTTAGGCATTATCATATTGATCTCAGGGAAACTTTTTATTTTTATAGCTTTGTTGTTATTGTTATGAGTGGGAACTGACCCATAGCTGTATATATATGTGTATATATGTATATA
>NW_006399854.1:3573264-3591214 GCF_000299155.1 Elephantulus edwardii | reverse complement strand
CACACACACACACATTTGACTTTGCAACAATCTGTACATCATTATTTAGTGAATTTAACTATGTTCATCATTCTGGTCAACTTTTACTCTTATTTCTAAATATTATCATCTTTCCCTTTCCTTCTTTATTGGAAGCTCATGCTTGTATTTTCTTGTAGTTCATCCTTTCCTCCCCTCCCTCCCTCTACTCTTGGCTTTCCTCATTGTTTTTGTTCTTATTTTTTCTGGCTGGTTTTATCTCTTTGGTTTCCCTCTTTTTCTTCTCTGTGGATGTTTGTTTTGCTTGTGTTTATTTTTCCATAGTGAACTTTCCTTGAGTTCATTTCTCATTTGCCTTTTTACAGGCGTCTTTTGTTTTACCTGAGGCTTTAGAACTTTTTTGCACATAGACGTCTACACTTACTGCTGGTTTTGAACTTTGCTAGTGGAAGGGGGTGGAAGGTGTGGGAAGATGGTTCCTAGGGGGCCTGAGGAAGGATACTTGGAGGTTGAAGTGGTTAAAGTCTTGTCTATCTCTCTGTTGCAGATATACATTTCAGTGCCTGGATCCAAAAGGCCTCAGTTTTGAAGTGTCTGATTCCTCTCTCTTTTCCATCCCTCCCTATTTCTTTATTCAGTTACAGTGGTACTCAGCTTTCTCCTTCCCAACTGACTGCTGTCTTGCTGTCTCTGAGACATATTTTACCTATTACTACTGTTCTCTAACATTTCACTTATGTGGAACACCCATTTGGAAGAAGAGCTGTATGTTTGCTGTTGTTGTTGAAGTTTTTTGCGGGGGGAAGTCATTATTGATAATAGAAAAAAGAAAAGCAGTTGCATATGAAATGCCAATTTTCACATGAGGCCAATTACAAGACTGCAGGAACTAACAACCCTGGTCCATTGGGCACAGATTCCAAATGGAATACTTCGAAGAATAGAAACAAACTAAGGAGAGTGGTGGAAGGTAACAAGAAGGAGAAGCCAAAGGGTCTTTATTATACTTTTTTCTTTTTTGTTTAAATTTTATATTGGTTTGCTCACAAAGTTCATATACATTGTGTTTCACACTATTGTTCATTCATATTATACTTCATACAATCATTCCCATGTATTAAATTTTATGAAATCAATCACCATTGTACCTCGCCCATTATTTCTCCATCTTTTCAGGTCCCCACTGGATCCTTCCTGTTCCTTCATCCCCTCCCTTCACCCACCAAACTTTGCAAACCTATTGTTTAGCCCCACAAATGGAGATCTGTACACCAATATTCATAGCGACATTATTCACCATTGCAAGAACATGGAGACAGTCCAGATGTGCAACTACAACTGAATTGAGAAATTGTGGTACATTCACACAATGAAATACAATGCAACACTCAGGAACAACAATTTCAAAAAAATACTACATAACTTGGGAGGGACAGGAGAGCATTATGCTTAGTGAACCCAGTCTCATAAAGACAAACACGGTATTTTAATTTTTAGAAATATTTAGTCATCACCATAGTCCAAAGAGCCCTGGTGGCAGAATGTGCTAATGGAAAGGTCAACAGTTAGAATCCACCAACTCCTCTATGGTAGAAAAAGGAGGTAATCTCCTATAAAGACTGACATCCTTGGAAACTTGATGGAAGGTTGTAAGAGTCAGAATTGACTCAAATGGCAATGAGTGAGTGGTACATTTAAGTCAAACAGTGTGCTGAAGTCTGGATATAAGTTAATGAAGAGTTTATGGAGGCCCTGTTTAAATTGGCTTTGATTATTCCAGTTCTTGAAAAGATTGGAATCTTCTTGAAACTCTAGATAGTATTTAAAATTTGGACCTACTTTCTATTTTGGGAGATCCTATGGAAGGGAATCCTAGATTTGAATGTAATAATGCATCCTTTTTAACATTTTTTTTTTTAAAAAACACCGCCACCTTGTTTTCTCATTCAGCCACCCTTATAAATGTCAGGTGTTTATGTTAATTGCAATTTTATAATGCTATTAAAAATGTTTCTTGTGAAACTTGTGGGTAATGATAGTAATTACATAGTAATTACCTGGCAAGCATCATTAAATAAATATGAAAGTGTAAAACAATGTAGAGAGAAAAGCAGAATGAACTTCTACTGCTCATAATTCACTGTCAACAATTGTCAATATTTTTCTAATTTTGTTACACCTTTCCTCTGCATTTCCCCCTGAAATATTTAATACAAATTCCAGGAATTATATAATTTAACTTTATTTCAGATGAGGTAGGGCACATTGAATGTGATATTGAGATAGGCATCATTTTGCTTTTTAAAAAAGTTTATTATTAATTTCAATGACAATTTACAGAGACTTTGGATTTCCATTCTTCATTTTTGCACTTTTCTCCTCTCCCAACCCTCCCCCCTAGTACACTACCCTCTTGGAAAAGTAAAAACCAAATTCTTTCATTGTTTTACAACCCCTCCCCCCAGGTCCACTCCACTATGCAGCCTTCGCTCTGGACTCCTGTCATGACAAAAATAGCTAATCACATATTCCTCTTAAACAGTTTTCTCCCTCATCTGTTTCAATGCAATATACATTATTGAACCCATCTTTCTCAGTCTCCTCCCAACCCCGAGGTCAGTCCTGTTTTACAACAGTGGCACCATGCAGTATTTGTCCTTTTGTGACTGAGATACTTCACTCGGCATAATGTCCTCCAGGGTCACCCATTTTGAGTAATATTGCATGAGTTCCTTGTTTTTCAATGCAGCATAGTATTCCATTGTGTGAATATACCACAGCTTCTCTATCCAATCGTTTGTTGATGGGCACTTAGGTTGTTTCCAACTCCTTGCTATTGTGAACAAAGCTGCAAGAAACATGGTGTGCACATTATTTTCCTTTTATTTCAGTGTGCATCTCAAATAAAGACTTTTTACACAATCATCATGTCATACAACAAAACCAATAATAATTAAGCAGTATTACTTCAGTCATTTGTAAACATTTCCCAATTGTAACAATGATTCATTTTTTATAGTTAGTGTGTACAAAGTCCACACATTACTTTAGGTTTTTCTTTATTTTTAATATCTTATCCTATAATAATAGCTCCCCATCATCATTAATGTTTGTGGAAATTTGATGTAGTGGATGCTGTGATAAACTGCCTGGATCTCCTGCTTATGACGAGAGCATTATTCTTGTATCTATCAGAGCATGGGCTGCTCCTGACCTACAAGATTTATCTAACGATTGGTTGTATAGAGCAGGTAAAAGCCTTAATTAGAGACAATTCTGAAGAATTGTTCCAACTCTAACACTCCCTGTAGGATTGTTTGAGACTGTAGATGTGATTATATCATATTTCAACATCTTCCTTGGCCAAATATGGTTTCTTTCACTCTCTGCTAAGTAGGTCCCTGAGACATCTCCTCAGGAATACTCCTGAACACAAATCTCCATCTTAGACTCTATGCCTAGGAAGCCTGACCTAGACAGTGAATACTGGAAATGAGCTTGGAAATCAGAATCTAACGTGCTATTTTGGAGCTAGTTGTGCTGCCTGCCAGTGGTATGTGGGGAGTGGAATACTGATAGCCCCAGGTGTAGTGTTAAGATGCAATGTTTACAACTTTCACTAGTTAATATCCTAAAATTGAATACATAGGCTGGCAGGCAAGGTGAACAGGTGCACATTATTTTGCTTTTATTTCAGTGTGCATCTCAAATAAAGACTTTTTACACAATCACCATGTCACGCAACAAAACCAATCATAATTAATCAGAGGTGTGTCCTCTGCATAAAGCAGGTTGTTGATGAATCTTCCTCCAATCCTGATGCCACATTCCTCCTCAGAGAGCCCAGCCTCCTGGATGATTTGTTTCACATATAGGTTGAAAAGGTATGGAAATAGGACACATCCCTGACATACACCATTTCTGATTTTAAACCATACAGTGTTTCCTTGCTCTGTTCTGACGACTGCCTCTAACGGACATTAGTATCCCTGATCCTAAGACGAGAAGAACTAGATGGTGCCCAGTTACCAGTACTGACTGCTCCAAGAGATCACAGGAGAAAGTCATGGACAAAGTGAGAGGAAAAACATGAAACAAAAATAATTTAAAAAGAAAGTTAGGGTTCCTTCCCGGCATTTACCATGGCCTGAGGTCTCAAAAAACACTTAAAGAGAGTTACAGTGCCTAAGCATTGGATGCTCGGCAAGCTAACAGGAGTTTTTGTACCTCGTCCATCAGCGCGGGTCCCCACAAGCTCAGAAAATGCCTTCCTCTTATAATATTCCTCTGGAACAGGATCAAATATGCACTGACTGGAGATGAGGTGAAGAAAATATGCATGCAGCACTTCATCAGAGTGGACCACATGATCTGTACAGATATCACATATCCTGCTGGATTCATGGATGTTATCTGCATTGAGAAGACAAGTGAGCATTTCTGCCTCATCTATGACACCAAGAGTCATTTTGCTGTTCATTGTATTACAGAAGAGGAGGCAAAGTACAAGCTGTGCAAAGTGAGGGACATATTTGTGGGTTCAAAGGGTATCCCACACTTGGTGACTCCTGATGCTCGAACCGTTGGTTACTCAGATCCTCTCATCAAGGTGAATGACACAGTAGTAATTAATTAAAGAAGAGGCAAGATAACCGACTTCATCAAATTCAACACTGGCAATGTGTGTATGGTGATTGGTGGAGCAAATCTTGGCCATGTTGGTGTGATCACCAACAGAGAAAGATATCCTGGTGCTTTTGATGCTGTGCACGTGAAGGATGCCAATGGTCACAGCTTTGCCACCAGGCTCTCCAACATTTTTTTTTTTAAGTAACTAATATTTGCAACTATACTTGGTCATTGTCCAATTCTGTGATGCATAACAGGTGATTGCTAAGACCATGGCTTGTATCAGGCACACCTTAGTCTCCATGGTGACATCATTGCTCTTGAGTACTTTGGAGCGGTCCCTAACAGCAGACTTTCCCATGGCAATACGTCTTTTAATTTCCTGGCTACTGGTGCCAAGAGTGTTGACTGTGGAGCCAAGCAAACTAAAACTGTGTACAATCTCAATCTCTTTACCATCCATCCTGATGCTGCCAATTGGTCCAGTGGTGAGAATCTTTGTCTTCTTGACATTGAGCCTCAATCCATATTGGAGGCTGCAGTCCTTGACCCTCTGCAGCAAGCGCTTCAGGTCCTCCTCAGTTTCAGCAAGCAGGGTTGTGTCATCTGCATAATGCAGATTATTGATAGATCTTCCACCAATCTTGACCCCACATTTCTCCTCATAGAGCCCAACCTCCCGGATAATCTGTTCTGCATACAGGTTGAAAAGGTATGGAGACCCATGCAGTGTTTCCTTGCTCTGTTCTGACAACTGCCTCTTGGTCCAAGTATAGGTTTCTCATTAGCATGATCAAGTGTTCTGGGGTTGCTATATTGGAAAAAAAAATAAAGAGGGTCTAAGTGTCAGCAATCGTCTGAGGACTTCATGAGAGGCATAAAAAGAAACTCATTCTCATCACTCAGAGGGCAGAAGAAGTTGATAATAAACCAAGTCCTGTACTTAATTATAAGGATAACCAAACATCAGAGAAGGTAGAATTCTCAGTCCCCAAAATGAGTTGCATCAATGTCAGGAGACTCAGACTTAGGTCAATTGACATCTGGGTCAATACTCTTGAGAAAATTGAATTGCTAGATTCACTTGAATCCTCTGGATCCACAGAAATGACAAACTCCTCTTTGTTATAAGCTAACATCCATTCTCCCCTTGCTTGAAGAAGGTGCAGAAACATCTCTCTTTACAACCCAGCAAAATGCAACACAGCACAGTGGGAATAGACTTGGACATTCATTTAGACCATCACATTTTGGGCACACTACTGCTCCCTGCAAGGATTTTAAGGCTTTGTCTCACTTTGGGCATATGGCCAAAGGGACCGGTCTTTGGAGAGGGACATCATGTTGAATGGGTGGAGGGACAGTATCAGTGACAGAATCTCTGAGTGATACAAATGGTTAACAACTTGAATACTAACTGAAAGATGGGTGGCTTAAACCAATCCAGGAGCAGCTCAGAAGACAGATGTAGAACTCTATTTCTAAAAAGTCATAGACTTGAACAGCCTGTGGAACACAATTGTACTCTGCAACACAGGAGGTCACTATGGGGGAAGAATTGCCTCAGTAACCAATGGTTTTGGTTCATACAAGTGACATGTTAATTGTACTGCATGAACAATAAATGCCAAGTCCTTAGAAACCTTGTTCAGACACTTATATTCCAGAAGGTGGGAGATAATCCCTACAACTATTCAAAGATTCACCATATCAGTGAAATGTTAAGGATTCAGTATTTTAAGGAATGCCAGGACACTCATCCCCTCAAGGTAAGGGATACATTAGAATGATTTCCACCTCTCATTACTGAGAAGAAAGTAAAGCAGCTGGTATGTCACTCTGTGTTTTTATGCACAATGTATACTACTACACTTTGGAATAGGACTTTGGCCCATTTACTGAGTGACTGGGTTTCCCAGTTTGAGGTTACCCAGAATAGTAAATAGGTCTGCAGCAGTCCCAAGCTGTGATGAAAGCAATCCTTTTGCTTAGATGCATGACCTGTAGACTGTGGCACTAGACGGATCTGTAGTGTGACAAGATGCCATGATAAATGCATGGCAAGCTCCAATAGAAAAATTGTAACATAGATGATAAGAGCTCTACTTCAAGGCATGTTCTTTGCAACAGTGACCTCGACATCATTAATAAAATGGCTTCTATCAATGCTAATGGATTCTGGTAATGTTGGAGCAGCTGGTGAACTTGTGGCCAGAATCAGTTTGACATATCTCCAAGTCATAAGGTCAGGACAACAGCAACACACTATAAGAAGAATTTATTCACCTAGGAGTGGTCAGAGCAGAGGAGAGAGGGTGTAATAGGGTTCTCTACTTGCTCAGTTTCACAATCAACACTTTTGGCACCAGCAGTCAAGAAATCAAAAGACAAAGTGCATTAGGAAAATCTACTTTCTGGAATCTCTTTGGAGTGTTGAAGACTAAGGATGCCAGTCTAGAGAGTAAGGTAAGCCTGATCAAGGCCATGATCTTCACAATTATTTGCTATGTGTCAGAGAACTGAACAATGACAAAAGATGACAGAAGACTTGATGTCTTTGAGTTATAGTGCTGGAGAAGAGTGTTAAACATATCATGGACTACCAAGAGAACTAACAAGTCTGTCCTAGAGAGGTTAAAACCAAGCTGCTCTTTGGAGGCAAGGATTTTGAAGCTCCATCTCACATACTTTGGTTATGTAGCCAGGAGGGGCCAGTCTTTGGAGAAGGATATCATTCTTGGAAGGATCAAGGGGACAATGCAGGAGAGCAAGACCCCAGATGAGATGAATTGACACGATAACTAAGGTAATGAGGGTAGGTGTGTCAGATAGTGAGACTGACTCAGGATAAATTAGGGTTCAGAGCTATTGTGCACAGGGTTGCAATGAGTCACAAGTGACTTGATGGCACATAACAACAATAACAACAATCAGCTGACTGAACCCTCTATGTCCTACCCTAGTGTGTGCTGAATGCTCTTCCTCTCTTCGTAAGTATGAGTAATGTTGAAGGGCTATAAAGGCCTATGGGTCTATGTATACATCTCTGAAGGACCAGAGCTTCCTAAGGCATTGACTGAATTTCTACAGTGTTGCAGTTAATTTTTCCTTCTACTTAGTCCTGCTTTCTTCACTCCCTCCAGTCCAGGTGTTTCCCTGAGATCAATTCTTTTTTTATTATTACTAATTTTAATGAAAGTTTACAGAGACTTAGGGTTTTCAGTCATTCATTGTTGCACTTTTCTCCCTGCCCACCCCCTCTCCCCAAATTCACTCTTCTCCTTAAAAAGTAAAAGAAAAACTCTTTCATTGTTATACAATCCCTCCCCCAAAGTTCGCTCCACTGTGCATGCTTCATTCTGGACTCCTGTCATGACAATAATACCCAATCATATATCCATTTTAAACAGTTCTTTCCCTCATCTGTTTCAATGCAGGATACATCATTCATCCCCTCCTTTTCTGTCTTCGCTCAACCCCGATGTCAGTTCCGTTTTAGAACAGTGGCCCTAGTCAATATTTGTCCTTTTGTGACTGAGATATTTCACTCAGCATAATGTCCTCTACGGTCACCCATTTTGTATAATATTTCATGAGTTCCTTGTTTTTCAATGCTGAATAGTATTCCATTGTGTGAATATGCCAGAGCTTCTCTATCGATTCTTAATAAGTATCTTTATCTCAGAATGTGTTTTTCAGAAGACATTACCTACCTACTATACTAGATCACTAATCTCATATAATAACACATAGTCTGAATTTGTCTGTTTTTTTGTAATGTGAATTTACAGGTATCTGTCATTTTGTGGATTTTTTATTCATTATATTTCCTATCAAGTTAAGTGAAGGTACTCATGTTTTTCCTTAACTGAATCACATTCTGAGGCACATAATGTTTATCTTGCTACTGGTGGTACTAAGATTAGACCTAGAACACTTACTGATGAAGTTCCATCTTCAGTATGGATTGTTGTTGTGTACTGCAGGGTCAGAACCAACCCATAGCTGACCCTTCAACAGGTTTTCAGAGGCAGTTAATTTCATAGGAGGAGATTTCCCACCCTTCTCCTGTGGTGCAGCTTGTGGCCTCGAACCACGTGCCTTCAGGATTTCAGTACAGCTTCTTGCCACTAGATCTCCAGAAAACATAAACACAATTAGGCCTATAAAAAAAATCTTGATGAGCAGAAAATGATTGAAATTATCAAGAATTTAATTTCTGGGGAGCTCTGGTGGCCTAGTGGCAAGGAGCTACAACTATAATCCCAGAGGCACACGGTTCGAATCCACCAGACGCTCTGCCGAGGAAGGAGGGACAATCCTCCTGTACCAGTCAGATCTGATTTGACAGTACACACAAAAAAAAAATAATAACATTTTTTTAAAAAGTTAAAAAAAAAGAATTTAATTTTTTTTGTCCCACAATCAACACTCATGGAAACAACAATTAAGAAATCAAATAACATTTTGCACTGGGCAAGGTTGCTGCTACAGATCTCTTTAAAATGCTAAAGAGCAGGGATATCACTTTGGAGATAAGACGTGCCAGGTATTTTCATTACTTTATATACATGTGAAAGTTGGACAATGAATAAAGATGACAAAAGAAGAATCAATACCATTGACATGTATTGGAGAAAAGTGTTTATAATATCCCCTGGACTGCCAGGAGGACAAATAGGTCTGAAAGTGAAACCAGAGTGATCCTTGGAGGCAAAGATGGTGAAACTCTGTCTTACATATTTTGAGTATTTTGTAAGGAAAGGCCAGTCCTTGGAAAGGTGGAAGGTCAGTGTAGAGAGGAAAACCTTCACTAAGATAGATTGACACAGTGACCATAACAATAGTCTCAAGTGTGACAGAGATGGTGAGGAGGGAAGAGAATAGGGCAAGTTTCAGATACATTCTTAATAGGGTCGCAATGAGTTGTAGTTGATCCATTATTCATAGGATCAATGGCACATAGTAACAGAAAATATTGAATAGAAACCACCAAAATAACAAAGAGGTTTGTTTTGGAATTAATGCAGCCAGAGTCCTCCTTAGAAGCAAAGATGGTGAGACTTTGTCTCACATAATTTAGATAAGCTTTTGGGATTAAGGACAGTCCCTAGAGAAGAACGTTATGCTTGGAAAAATAGAAAATAATTGAAAAAGAAGATTTTCTGTACAGCCTGGATTTCTTCCTTCAGTAGCTTTGGCTTTTGCTCATATAGTAGAATTGGAGGAAAAGTCACCAACCATCTATGTTATGTAGAGGACAAAACCTCGCTTACTTAAAGTGAGGAGGGCTTGAAGTGCTTGCTGCAGAAGATCCAAAAATACAGCCTTCAGTAAGGGTTCATTTCAATGTCAAGAAAACAAAAATTATCATCATTGAGCCGATAGGCAACATCATGATAGTTGGAGAAAAGATTGAGACTGTCAATGACTTCATCTTACATCCACAATCAGCACCTTTGGTATCAACAGTCAGGAGATCAGAAGACATACTACACTGGGAAAGGGTGCAGTCAGGGATTTCTCTAAATTTTTGAGGAGCAATAATACCAATTTGAGGACTTAGTTGCTCCTGATTTAGGCCATGGTCTTTGAAATCACTTGTTATTAATCTGAGAGCTGAACAATGAATAAGGATGACAGAAGAAGAATTGATGCCTTTGAGCTGTGGTGTTGGAGAAGAGCACTGAACATTCCATGGATGGCCAAAAGAACAAATAGGTATGTCTTGGGAAAAGTGTAGCCAAAATGCTTCTTGGAAGCAACAGTGATAAAAGTTGTCTCACATATTCTGGCCATGTTTCCAGGGGAAGCTATTCCTTGGAGAGGGACGTCATGCTTGAAAAGGTGGAGAGTCAGCAAAAGTGAGGAAGACACCCAACAAGATGGATTGACACAGTGACTGTAGCAAAGAGCTTGAGTGTGTCAGAGATTATGAAGATATGTTCATAGGGTTGTTGTGAGTAGTACTCAAGGTAACATACCTAACAACAACCACCAACCACCACCATACTTCCTAAAATGGTTCCCTGTTGACCAATTTTATTTGGTACAGTGACTAGGTAGATTTCTATCTTCTTTTAGTAGTTCCTAGTCTATCTTTTGCCTGTAGAATCCATCAGAATTGCAGAGGCTTTTTTCCTTTGTTCCTTTAGCTTGAGAAATGGCAGTGTGCTCTTCTCTTTTGGTTTTCTCACTCTAGGTGTTTACAAATCTCTTTATATTACTGCCATTTGAAATCTTCTGTTCAGCTCTCCTCATCTTTACTTCCATCCAGTTTCTTTTTAATTGTGGTTTAAATGAGAGTTTACATAGAAAAATTGATTTTACATTTAACCATGCGTACAAATTTTGTTTTATAACAAAAATTACAATACTCACAATATAACCACATTTCCCCCACTTTCTCCCTGTAATCCTTATTTCTATGACTCCTATCCTACCCCTTCCTGACATTTGGGCTTTATTCTTGAACAAATACTGTTCTTTTGACCTTATATAGGTGGTTATTCTAAGGAATGAGTGCCTCTTGGTATTACTGGCCACCTTGCATGACTGTGTATTGTGTATTGTTGAACCACAGGGGTGAGGTTTGTTCCAGATACAAAGGGTGACCAAGACCATAGTCTCAGTAATGCCACCACACTCTCAAACCAACAAGCCTGAACATTTTTTATATCACTGAGTTTTGTTCCACATCATCTTCCCTCCATGCCTTGCTGCACCCGCTCTCCCTGCCCACCCCCTGCACCCAACCCCTAACCCCTGATCCCAGCCAAATACAGGATCTTCTCTGTCTTTTATTTCCTTTAGTTACTGGTAAGAGCACATTTCAGATCTTCTTCTGACATTTAAGTTGATATTTTCTTTTTCTCCTGTGTGTTAAATTACTTACTTTCTACCTAGTCGTTCTTAATCTAGAAGCTCTGATGAAACCCATCCATCCTAGGCAACTTTGTTAGTATTTACAATATTGAAAAATTTGATGTCCTGCTTTCTCTTTTTCCCTGCTTAAGTAGAAACCAATAGTTATATCTTAGGTGGCTCTTTGCAAGTTTTCATGACTCTAAATACTACTCACCAAAGAATACAACTATATTATGCCTGTAGCCTGAGTTGTTGGATACTTGTGTGTTTGGCATTTGTGTGTGCGCACGCGCACACTCGCTCGCCTATGAAAGATTGACTTTGGACACTATATCTCTGTTAACCACTAATGAGTATTAATTTTTGTGTTCATGACATGATTTGTTCATGTCATTTCATAGAAGTTACAATAAACATACAATAAAGCCATGCAAACCACTACAGTATGACAAGGCAAACACCTGGTGATTCTTCTTCATTTTTTCAACAAAGGAGTGACTGCTGGTATAGAGACTCCTAGTCAGTTAGGAAAACAACGTGGTAATCCAAGGTGCTGGTGTTTTACTAAGCATGTCCTGGAGCAACCACTAAACCTTTTTGTGGACTGCAGCTTATTTTATTTACACAAAGGGAAGACCAGAAGGTTCATGTGTATATGCTAATAAAGTTTGATTACCTGAAAAGAAAGAAATTATTTGACAATAAACTCCGTTGTCTTTTACACATTGGGTAGAGTTGATATCTTAATTCAACTTATTTTGATTGTAACAGAAATTATTTGGGAATAGTTAGTAAAAAAAGGAAGAAATTAAACAGAAGAATCCATTGGTAAAGTTAAACAGTAAGTCAGATCCCAGGAAAGACAAGAAGCTGACAAAACCTAAAACACTCTTCTCACTTTAGAGGTCACATTCTTTTGAGAGAGAGATAACATGATTGGCTGTCTTGAGTCAGGGGTTCATATCTAGTCCTTTTAAGTATGGTCAAGAGGTAGAAACATTTCATATGAATGTGGGGAGGGGAGGAGGTGGACTGGAAAAGTGATGACATTGGCCAATATTGTGGAAACCAACCAACATATTACAAATATGAAGAATGAATGAAGGGTATGTGTGTCTTTAAATATATACACACAGAAATATTGAAATCTATTGAAACAAATACCAAACAGAGGACAATACCACTGAGGAGTTTGATCCTTTTCTGACTCATGAGCATGAAGATTGAGTGATCATACTTTTTGTATGACATGTGCCTCCCTTACACCTTGTTACCACATTGATGCATTACCGGTCTGACATGAAAAAGAAAAAAGATATAAGAGCATGAACCTTGTCATGCCTGCACCACGTTTGCAGCTTATAGATGGTGGATATTTGTTGGCTTTATGAATCTTTGTAAGTAATATGAGGAGGAATATGGCATCAGGATTGGAGGAAGATTGATCAACAACCTGTGCTATGCAGATGACACAACCCTGCTTGCTGAAACTGAGGAGGACTTGAAGCATTTGCTGCAGAAGATCACTTGAAGCTCAACATCAAGAAAACATAGATTATCTCCATTGGGTCAATTGGCAGCATGATGATGGATGATGAAGAGATTGAGATTGTTAACAACTTTAAGTTGCTTGGCTCCACAATCAACACTCTTGGTACCAGCAGCCAGGAAATCAAGATATGAATTGCATTGGGAAAGTCAGCTGTCAGGGACCTCTCCAGAGTACTAAAAAGCAACAATGTCAGTCTGGATACAAAGGGGTGCCTGATCCAGGCCATAGTCTTCGCAATCGCTTACTATGTATCAGAGAGCTGAGCAATGACTAGGGATGATAGAAAGAATCGACACAATGAAAGAACTTTTTCTCCAAAGAATAAAAGCAAACTGGAGGTGGGGTGCAGTGAGGAAAATGTGCAACCATGAATGAATGGAAATCCAAGTTCTTGATAAACTTTCATTAAAATCTCAATTAAAAAAAAAGAAAGGATTGATGTCTTTGAGCTGTGGTGCTGGAGAAGAGTTTTGAATATACCATGAACTGCCAGGAGAACAAACAGGTTCCTCTTAGGGTAAAGACAGTCTGATCCTTGGAGGCAAGGATTTGAGGCTTCATCTGACACACTTTGGATATGTTGTAAGGAGGGACCTGTCCTTGGACAAGGACAGCATGCTTGGAAGTGTGGAGAGATGGAGATAGAGAAGGAGACCCTTGATGAGATGGGCTGATACAGTGACTGGGGTAATGAGGGTAGGTGTGTCAGAGACAGTAAAGTTGGCACAAAACAAAGCAGGTTTCAGGGCTGTTGTACATAGGATGGCTATGAGACACAAGCAACTCAACATGTAACAACAACAACAAGTATTATTTAAAACCAGAGCAACCAGTTTTGTGAACCTCTTGATACAATGCAATTTTAAGTACTCAGCACTATGACATATTCTTACAAAAAAAGTTGAATCTAAATCTAAGCAAAATTTTAGAGTCAACTTGTAGTTTAAAGGAAATAGAGAAAAAGTGCAGTAAGTTATTTTTTCAAGATTGAATTATTTCCTGCTTTGAATTTTTCGTTAAAACCATGTGTTTTCAATAACAAGATATTTTGCATGAAATGGTTTTTTTTTTTTTAAATTTTTTATTATTTTGTGTGCGTGTACCGTCAAATCAGATCTGACTGGTACAGGAGGATATTGCGCCTCCTTCTCCGGCAGAGCATCTGGTGGATTCGAACCGTGTTCCTCTGGGATTGCAGTGCAGCTTCTTGCCACTAGGCCACCAGAGCTCCCCATGAAATGGTTTTTTTCTGTTACTTTGTTGCACTGTGGTGGCTTACATGTTGCTGTGATTCTGAAAACTATGTCATTGTTTCAGGACAGGTTTCAGCAAAATTTGTAGATTAAGACAGACTGGGAGGCAGCATCTGCCAATCTACTTCTTTAAAAAACACCACTACCCAAACACCCACAAAACAAGAATATAAATAAAAAACCAAAAAGAAAACCACTGGTCATTATAAACTCAAGGAAAAAAGCCCACTAATCATAAATTCAAGAGATAATAGTGGGCCAGGTAGCATAGTACCATATAATCCTCTGTTTTTTTTTTTAATTTATTTATTCATTTAATATTATCCTGCAAGAACTTATTATAAGATGGTATTGGTTAGATTTGAGTGAAAAAATCTTGTTAGTTATTTAGTAAATAGAATTCTTTTTACCACCACGTATACATAGGTGTGTGAATTTGTGGGTGTGTATCATGAAGCAAGTCACTTGATCTTGATATTTAAGATGTGGTGCCTAGCCCATTATGTGGTCAGTTCCAAAGAAGGATGTTTGCCTACACACAAACTCACTCTACAAGCACTTGTTGGTTATCTACTAAATGTAAGATCTCTTTAATTTCATGAGAGATACTGAAATGCTAAGCTCTGAAAGTGGTTTGTTGTTGTTGTCAGGTGCTGTTAAGTATGACTCCTAGTAGGTGGTTGCAAGGTTCAAATGACTTGGTAAAATAATATGTTTATATTAAATTATAAACTATAAAGTTAAACCTAAATATTTTAACATATTTTTTAAAATTAGCCCTTTCTTAAAGTCTATTGTTTGTTTGCATACACACACACAAAACCCAAACAACCCCAAAACCAAACAAGACTTCTGATTTGAAATCAGTCAGAAGACTTTGCAACTTTATTAGCCACAGGCTTGTGGAACAGTGGTGAATCTGGTATGAACTTGGTTTCATAAGCTGCAAGGACTACGGTTGTGATGAAGCCTTTCATTTTGTCTTTTATAAACTCACAGTAGTAATCTTCACTCCAATTTGGGTATAAAAGGAAGCTGAGACTAGTTTTGCCTTTTGACTCATGCAAACACTGAGTGACTTGGATTTTCATTCTCACTGATTTCTTTTGCAAAATGCTCTTGCATGTCAGGTGTGGTTGTGTGGTGAGCAGAGAAAGCAAAGAGGACTCACTCCTCTTTCAAAGCAAAGTGTAGTGTTACTGTCACAACAAATGCACCTTTTCTTCTCCTCTAGTTTTCATAAATGTCCAGGTGCATAAACAAATGTCCCAGGCCTGGCTGTGCCTTGCTCAAGGTTGCAATAATTTCTATATTTTCTATGTGTGAAGTTTTGTTTTAACTATTTGAAGCTCAATGTCAAGAAAACAAAGATTCTCACCGCTGGGCCAATTGGAAGCATCATGATAGATGGTGAAGAGATTGAGGTTGTTAACAGCTTTAGTTTGTTTGCCTCTACAATCAACATTCTTGATACCAGCAGCTGGGAAGTTAAAAGACTAATTGCATTGGGAAAGTCTGCTGTGAGAAGCCTCTCCAGGTACTGAGGAGCAATGATACCAGTTTGGAGACTAAGGTGTGCCTGATACAGGCCATGGATTTTGCCATTGTTTGCTATGCTTCAGAGAGTTGATGCCTTTGAGCTTTGGTGCTGGAGAAGAGTATTGAATACACCATGGACTGCTAGAAGAACAAACAAGTTTGTCCTGGAGAGGGTGAAGTCAGGCTGCTCCTTGGATGCAAGGATCCTGAGGCTTCATCTGACATACTTTGGGCATGTTACGAGGAGGGACCAGTCTTGGAGAGGGTCGTCATGCTTGGGAGGGTGGAGGGACAGCACGGAGAAGAAGACCCTTGATGAAAGGGATTGATTCTGTCACTGGGGTAATGGGAATGGACATGTCAGAGACATTTTACTCTACATTATAATTCCAGCTGCTGTTGAATGTAACAGTCTGACTTTTAAACAGTGTTCATTGAAAGGGTCACCTTTACACCATTATTCTGTTGTTAAAGGTTGATTGCCAATTTGCTTTTAAATGTTATGCAAACATATTGGCATAGTTATAAGGAGAAGTTTGTATGAGTAGTTAATGTTTTGTGAAATGGCATACCTTCAAAAGGAATTTTAAATTTCACCATAACAATTCTTCTCCCTTCTCCTAATTATATTTTATTTTTTAAAATCCCTGAAAATAACTTCATGGTTAAAAAAAAAGAAGCAACAATTTTAAAGCAAACATTATGATGAAAGATTTTTATTATATATGATAGCCAGAAGACAAATATGTATTATGTAAAGAGCTTTATAAAACTGATAAGTTAATCACTGAGAACATTTTAGGTATATGGGAAAAGATCTGTATGAAACGTGATGAAATAGAGAATCCAATGAACATGCATGGAAAATTGTTCAGTCTCACAAGTGGCATTGATACAACTAACAGATGTTGTTAGATGACTTCAAGTTAACTATGATTCATAGCAATCCTATGAATAGTCCTGAAACTTGCCCTATCCTGCCCCATCTTCATCATCTCTGATATGGTTAGATCCTTTTTTTTTTAGAATGGATGGACAGAGTTTACTACTGGTGTTCCTGGCAAGGCACAAAGATCAGCTTGTCATTGATTTAACAACAATGTTATAATATTTTTTATTAATTTTAATGGAAGTTTACAGAGACTTAGGGTTTCCAGTCATTCATTGTTGCACTTTTCTCCCTGCCCATTCCCTCCCCCCCAATCACTCTTCTCCTTGAAAAGTAAAAGAAAAACTCTTTCATTGTTATGTGTGACAAATAGAAATATCTTCAGTATGTTGAGTGAAAGAGATAACAGTGTCTTGTTACTCTCATTCAAGTAATAAAGTACTTGTCTTTGGACCAAATACTTGTATTTCAGGGATGTCAACACTTGGAGCCCTAACTTCCAAAGAATACAAAGCATAGATACTCCCACTCAGATTGCTAAACTCCTACGAATTCTTTGAGCTCTGTAGAATTACTCTGTGTTTTTCTATAGATCAAGACCTTTCTTATAGTCTCTCTCTTTTTCTGATCCTTCAACTTTCACAGCATAATATCTTTTTTCAAGGACTGATGTCTCCTGATAACATGTCCAAAGTATGCAAGACAAACTTTCACCATTCTTGCTTCTAAGGAACACTCTAGTTGTCGTTCCTCCAAGACAGATTTGTTTGTTCTTTAGGCAGTCCTTGGGATACTCAGTACTCTTCTTCATCATTCTTTTTTTTTTTTTTACATTTCCTTATTTATTTTGTTTTGGGGGAGGGAGTGGGGACAGGTCCCTGCAAGGACCCTTCTCCATCCAGAGGGAGAAGAGTTCAGGATGCCAAAATACATGGAGGGACTGGAGCATCTACAAGGAGGGACACACAGAGGCCTAAGGACAGCTGTGGGGAAGGGTGCCCCCACCACAGACTCAGCTGTCATTCTTAATTCTTATTTCAACTTTCAGATGCATACAAAGCAGATGAAAATATCATGGGTTGCAGTAGGTACACCAGAGTCTTTAAACTGATATGATTGCACCAGGAAGTTTTTGTCATGTTGTGGTTATTACATTCACCTAAACTGATAATCATTGCACTTTAGCACTTTGGAAATGACTTTGACAGCAGATTTTCCCAATGTAATACATTGACTTGTTGA
>NW_006399854.1:3571875-3572850 GCF_000299155.1 Elephantulus edwardii | reverse complement strand
CCAACTCTCTGATGCATAACAGGTGATTGCAAAGATCATGGCCTGTATCAGACGCACCTTAGTCTCCAAAGAGATACCTTTGCTCTTCAGCACTTTGGAGAGGTCCCTAACAGCAGCACTTTGGAGAGGTCATGGACCTCATGGACCTATTTTAAGTACTTCACCCAACTAAAATGCAATTTATTTTCTTTTCAAGTTCACATGATACCGTCTACAGAATTGATCATATATTAGAACACAAAGAAAGCCTCAAAGACCTTTTCTGCATAAATTTATAGGATCATATGATTCTTGTTCTTTGCTTTGTTAATGTGATGAATGATGTTGGGTTTTTTTACGTTGAGCCATCCTTGCATACCTGTTGTGAATCTCACGTGGTCATGATGAGTTAGGTAATTAGCCAACTCAATCTCATTGACCTATTTAGGGTAGATAAGTATAAGGTATTCCCTTTACCTAATGTTTCAATTATTTCTTTGATAATTTATAATTTCTTCAATATAACTTCATATCAATATATTTCTTCTACGTCCCTGCCTCTAGGGTATTCATTGGGTCTGCAAACTGATCTGCTTTTTAAGGAGAAGGTTTGTTTTGTTTTTTCATAATGTTTGAATCTGTTTGCTGCTTTCTTGACATTATGTCAAGCTCTTCTTGATATGCATGAGGCAATTTTGTTGTGTCTGTGTAGGTTGGCAGTGTCTTATCATTATGATGCTATTGAAAAGTTGCAAACTTCCCTGTGACTTCATCCATAGCCACTGGTGACAGTCAGCGCCCAGAGCCATCAGGGGCTTTAAGCTCGTTGCCCACTGCTGTGGTGTGGACAGCTGAAACCCAGGGCCCGACAGGCACCTGGGGGAGGAACCCAGACTCTACTTCATGCTCTGCTGGAGAAGGAGGGGCAGTCTCCTGAACCAGTCAGATCCAATTTGACAGTACACACA
This sequence comes from Elephantulus edwardii, assembly GCF_000299155.1. NCBI lineage: Eukaryota > Metazoa > Chordata > Mammalia > Macroscelidea > Macroscelididae > Elephantulus > Elephantulus edwardii. The sequence goes on along the minus strand of NW_006399854.1, from coordinate 3,571,903 downwards.
CACACACACACACACACACACACACACA
>NW_006399854.1:3569395-3571149 GCF_000299155.1 Elephantulus edwardii | reverse complement strand
CCCTAATATGTTTTTCCCAATTAAAAAAAGTTAATAAAAAAAAGGCCAAAAAAAAAGTTGCAAACTTCGAGTGTTGCCCTCAGTGAAGTTTCCCAGAGACAACCTTTCTAATTGGTCGTCTATAGGTGTCTCTATTTCCCCTTTTCCTGTGGCAAGCTTCTCATTTGATTGTCCTTTGAGGGCCAGGCAGCTGAGGTCTTTCGCTTTTCCCAGTAGTGATGAGTCAGCTCCTCTATCTTGTCTTGTAATTTGATGGGTAGGGCAGCTTGTATCAAGGGTAGGGAAAGTTCCAGGAATGCTGTCCAAGATATTTTGTTCAGGAAAGTGGCAGGATCTCACCAGTGCAGACCCTGAGTGTCAGTTCGTGCTATTGGCCAAACTACACACTCATCTCCGCTCCTGAGGCTGGTCAGGAGAAAGCAGCCCCTGCATGAACAGTGTAACCCAAGCCTCATTTGGTGTGAACAGCTGACCCATGCATTCTTCTCTTCTCCTGTGGCTGATCAAGGTGGAGCTGCTCTTGAAGTCCCAAGGAAGCAGCAAAGTCCAAACAGTGCCATTCCCAGCTCTCAGCTGGTGCTAATGGCTGACTCATGCACTCATCTCCTCTCCTGTGACTAACCAGGAAGGAGCTGCTCCCTGCCTGAGCAAAGGTCCAGGAAAATGACAAGGTTCCCCAAGTCTCTGCCACTCACTCTTGTCTCCTTTCTTGAGGCTGTTTGTGGGTCTTTGGACTTAGCAGCCCTCAGGCTTCTTGCCAGTATGTAAGATAAACAAACAAAAAACCCAAATCGTAAAGACAATCAGGTATACAAATATCACCCTGTAGAACATCCTTTTTTTTTTCTCAGTTGAGGCCCTTCATGATTCAGCAGGATAGAGTCTTAGATAAGGGTATTTGGCACAGAGTGGTCCAGCTGGATCTTAGATGTTGGTACTAAGCCTAAGGACTGCTAAGCAAGTCCAAGGGCCCACAGGAAAAGCTTGATTTTTGTTTTCTTGATGTTGAAGTCTAGAGCCTTTGATCTTCTGCAGTAAGTGCATCAAGTCCTTTTTGCTTTCTGCAAGCATGGATGTATCATCGGCATAAAGCAGGTTGCTGAGCAGTCTTCCTCCAATCCTGATGCTGCATTCTTCTTCATATAGTTCAGCTTCTTGAACAATATACTCATTATACAGATTGGATGAGAATGGAGATAAGATACAAATGTGACAAACAGCTTTCTTGATCTTTAACTACACAGTGTTCCCTTGTTCTGTTCAGACAGCTGTTTTATATGAAACCTAAACATAGACTGCTTCTCTAGAAACTCTTTTCACAGATGAAATCAATCTGATTCATGCATAGTTTATCAGGTGACATCTGTGTGTACAGTGACTATGTTTTTTAATTTTAAATTTTGACAATAGCTAACATGCCTGTTGTTACTAGGTGCTATCAAGTTGAGTATGACTGTGTAGAACTGTTTAGGCTTTGGTGTAATAGACACTAATTTACAACATTTATGGATGTGTAAATTGATAATATTATTTTTAAAAGCAATTTGGAAATTATCAAAATTCTTAAAAATCATCATGTGATACAGTAATTACATTTCTAGGAATAAGAGTACAATATTATTTAGAATATATAATGCCCAAATACATTAACCTTTTAACAAAACATTAGAACATGTTAGAACAGCTAATATATACAACAATGGAAAGTAGGTCAATAAACCAATCTTTATTTTATACTATATTATTCCTAAATT
>NW_006399854.1:3566800-3568645 GCF_000299155.1 Elephantulus edwardii | reverse complement strand
AAAGTTTATAGAGAACTTGGATTTCCATTCATTCACTGTTGCACATTTTCCTCCCTGCCCAACCCCCCAGTTCACATTTCTCTTTGAAAAGAAATTCTTTCATTGTTGTACAATCCCCCCAAGTCTATGGTATGCTCAATACTCTTCCCCAGCACAGCTCAAAAGCATCAATTCTCCTTCTATCATCCCTAGTCATCGTCCAGCTTTCTGATGTGTAGCACATAACTGCAAAGACTATGGCCTGGATCAGGCACACCTTAGTATCCAGACGATATTGTTGCTCTTCAGTACTTTGGAGAGGTCTCTGACATCAGACTTTCCCAATGAAATGAATCTTTTAATTTCCTGGCTACTGGTACCAAAAGTGTTGATTGTGGAGCCAAGCAAATGAAAGCTAAGGTGTTTAACTGTATGGATCACAACAAACTGTGGCTGACTCTGAGAAGAATGGGAATTCCAGAACACTTGATTGTGTTTATGTGAAACCTATACTTAGCACTGGAGGCAGCCGTCAGGAGCAAGGAAACACTGCATGGCTCAAAAATTGACAAGAGTGTGCACCAGGGATGTTTCCTATACCCATACCTTCTTAATGTTGAGATGTAATCCACATTGAAGACTTCGATCTTCTACAGCAAGCATTTCAAGTCTTCCTGACTTTCAATGAGCAAGGTTGTGTCGTCTGCATAACACAGGTTGTTAATGAGTCTCCCTTGATCCTGATGCCACATTCTTCTTTATTTCTTCCAGTTTCTTGAATGATTTGTTCAACAAAAAGACTGAATAGATATGGAGACAAGATCACAGTTCTGATACATATCTTTCTTGATTTTAAACCATGCAGTGTTTCCTTACTCTGTTCAGACAAAAGCCTCTTGGTCTAGGCATAGGTTGTGCATAAGCACAATTAAGTATATTCTTCTCAATGTTAACTATAATTTGTTATGACTTACATAATAAAATGATTTTGCACAATCAACGAAACAGATTTGCTCTCTTCTAGTATTCTCTACTTTCATCCAGGATCCATCTGACATCAGCATTGACATCCCTCCTGCCACACCTTCTTCTAAAGCCACTTTGCATTTCTAGCAGTTCTCTTCTAGCCATTTTTTAATAATCTTCAACGAGCAATTTAGGTACTTACTGTAGAAAATAATTAGCAATATTAGAATCATTCTTCCAATACAACAAAGTGACAGCTATACCTCTGAAAGCAAATCAGGCATATGAAAATCATGCTGCTTGGTACAATGGAAGCCTGCTGTGGAATGGCAGGATGGGGCCACAGGTAGATGTTCAAGCATTCCAGCTGAAACTCACAGCTCTCATAGTGGGGTAACATCTCAGATGTGGATATTAGGGTAACAGTGATGTCTCGGTTGGATTTTCAATGCTAATGCTACCCATATAAGACCTGAGGGCTACAGGATACTCTAAAAGAAGAGACCTAGCAACAAGGAATGATGATTTAGAAAAGGCCAACTTCTGGGCCTGTTAATACATCTGTCTTTCAAATGTATACACCAGCAACTAGAGCCAAAGAGGAATAAATAGATGATTTCTACCAACTTTTGCAGTCTCAAGTCAATCAACATGCAACCAAGATTCATTAATAATAATTGGTGACTGGAATGCAAAAGTTGGGAACAAGGAAGAAGGATCAGTAGTCAGAAAGTATGGACTTGGTGACAGAAATGAGGCAGAAGATAGAATGATAGATTTTTTTTTAAGAATGATTGGCCACCCACTTCTGAAATAGCAGGCCTCTGAAAACCCTATGCACAACAGAACACACGCAGATTAACATAAGGGCAACCTAGGTAGAACTATCAAGTATGGAAA
>NW_006399854.1:3561482-3562794 GCF_000299155.1 Elephantulus edwardii | reverse complement strand
ACAATGAATGAGTGGAATTCCAAAATCTCTGTAGATGTTCGTTGAAATGAAAAATAAATAAATTAAAATATTAATAAAAAAGAGCAGCTTGGGAAGAAAAAGTAAAGTATTATAACAAAATATAAAAAAAATAAGTCATAAAATAAGAAAGGAAGAATTCACTCAATTTCTTAAGCTAAAGCAGTTGGAGAACAAATTCAAGCCTCAAATTGCAATACTTAAAAATGCTATTTTTGACAAAATATTGAGTGATCCAGGAAGCATCAAAAGAAGATGTAAGAGCGAGCTCTGGTAGCCTTGTGGCAAGAAGCTGCGCTGCAATCTTGAAGATACATGGTTTAAATCCACCAGGTGCTGTGCTGGAGAAGGAGAGGCAAACTTCTTCTGTACCAGTCAGATCCAATTTCACAGTACACACACAAAAAAAAGGAAGAAGAAGGAGGAGGAGGAAGAAGAAGAGGAGGACGAGGAGGAGGAGGAATACATAGAATCACTGTATCAAAAGTAATTAGCTGATACAGAAGGATTTTATGAAATAGTATATAATTAAGAAACAATGGTAATAGCCTTATTCAGTAATTATCAGACTGAGTTATTTCACTCAACATAATGCTCTCTAGACTCTCATATATTATAAGGCTATTATTGTGAAAATAGAATAAGTGAGTAAGTTGTGTATAAATGTTCAAAAAGAGAAGGGGAAAGGGTGAAAGGGGCAGAAAAAGGGGAAGATGCAGATGGAGTGGTGAAGGAATAATATTCAGCTGGGATTTGAAAAGATGGAGTGAGAATAGGCATAGATCAGTAGGTAGTTGATTATATAGAATACAATATATGACAATGATCGTGCATAAAACGCTATGAATCAACACCTTTTGCAATGATCATGTACACAAAACACTATGTACATGAATGAAATACAATGTACATGAATGTTTGCATGCAAACCAATAAAATTACGTTCTAAAAAATTAAGCACGCAAGCTCTGATGGCCTAGTGGCAAGAAGCTGCACTGTAATCGTGCACAGTTTGAATTCACCAGATGCTCTGCTGGAGAAGGAGGGACAATCTCCTCTTGTACCAGTCAGATCCGATTTGATGGTTGTTGTTGTTGTTGTTGTTGTTATTCACCTTCCAGTCGCTTGCGACTCATAGCAACCCTATGTACAACAACGCTAAACTCTGCTCTGTCTTGTGCCAATCGCATTGTCTCTGATACACCCATCCCAATTATCCCAGTCACTGAATCAATCCACCTCATAAAGGGTCTTCCCCTCCTATGGTGTCCCTCCACCCTCCCAAGCATGATGT
>NW_006399854.1:3549111-3553832 GCF_000299155.1 Elephantulus edwardii | reverse complement strand
TGTGGGAGGATGTTAAATGTATCATCCAGAAAGAGTGCAAAGGGTCATTACAAAGACAGAAGAGGAAGAAAAGACCAAAATGGATGTCAGAAGAAACTGTGAAGATTGCACTGGAACGTAGAGAAGCCAAAGCACAAGGAAGGATTCAAGACACTAAAGAGCTGAACAGAAGATTCTAAAAGGCAGCTCGGAATGACAAAGCAAAAACAGACTATAGGTAAGATTAATCAAGAGGAGAAGGAATATGCAAATAATTTCATAGACGAAATGAGGAATATAAGTATGAGAAACAAGATATTAAAACATCAAAGAATACTAGCAGTAACTTTCTACCTGCAATATCAAAATTTAGGTGGAAAAAACAAAATTCTAGAAAATATATGATTTATTGGAAGAAGCAAAAGGATTCAATAACTTCATGCTATTATAGTATTGAACCAGTGGTCATAAATCTTCCCACAGAAAATAAATTTTATTATTTTACAAGAGAGATCTAGAAAAATTTTAAACAACAGATAGTAAAAAAAATAGATGCAAATATTTCAGACAATAGAAATAGAGAGGATATGACCCAATTTGTCTTACAAGACCATGTAATCTTCAAAACAAAACCAAGAACATCTGATGGAAAAGGAAAATTACAAGAACATTTCATTCACCAGTATAAATGCAGTCATCTTAAACAAATTATTAACAGATTGGCTCCAAAAGTATATAAAAAGGATATTACAATACAATCAAGTTGGAGTTATGCCAGATATGTAAAACAAACCCCAAACTCCTCACTTCCATTCGTTTCCAAGACTGTAAATCTTTCTGGAAACAGAGTGCATCATCTTTCTCTCTATGAGTGGTAGATGGGATTGAGAAAGTGAATTTTTTTGTTTAACAGCTTACTACTTTCACCCACAGCATCACCTAGGCTTTTTCCAGATGTGCAAGAATAGTCTAATATTAGAAAATCCTTAAGCAAAATCCATCACATTAATACACTGTAAGATAAAAATTCATATGATCATCTCAAAAGTTTCAGAACAGAGCATTCAACATTACTATTCTACATGCATAACCAGGAGAGGATAAACAGACAAACGGAACCTTCTAAAAATCAAGTTACTGTGTGCCTAAACAATTTTTCCCAAGAAGGTGGAAAGAAAATCCAAAGACCAGGGAAAAACATTTAGCAATAACATCTCAGACAAAGGTCTCATAATGGAGGTTCACAGAATACTACAGGACCTCAACAGGAAAAAAGACTGATAACCCAAACACAAAATGGGTAAAAGACATGAAAAGACTTTTCAGAAAGGAAGACTTTTGGATGGCCAACAGACACATGAAGAAACCCTCAAAAACACTGGCAATCAGAGAGATGCTAATCAAAACCACAATGAGATATCATCTCACCCCAGCAGCAATAGCCAAGTTTAACAGGACAGCAAGCAATAAATGCTGGAGAGGGTGTGGAGAGATTGCAACCGTCAGGTACTGCTGGTAAGACTGTAAACTTGGTAAAACCACTCTGGAAGGCAGTTTGGCCTTTTCTGAAAATAGAAATCCTATATGACCCAGCTATTCCACTGGTAGGAATATACCCAAAGAAAATAACAATGTTATTCACAATAGCTGGAAAATGGAAATAACAGATATGCTTTATGCTTTATCAACAAATGAATGGACATTTACACAATGGGAAAGTATGCAACACTCAGGAGCAATAATTTTATAAAATACTGTGTTAATAGGAAAGGCTAGAGAGCATTATGCTGAGTGAACAACTCAGTGTCTCAGAGACAAATACTACATAAGAGAATGATTGTAAAAATAGAAGGATAACTAGTAGAACGTGTATAAATGTCCAAAAGGGGAAAGAGGGTGGAAAAGGGGGAAAGTGGAAATTACTAAGATAGCAGAGTTTGGTGGATAAATGGGGGAGGGTGAAGGAAAAGGACAGATTCAATGAAGACTTAATACTGTTCTCCAGCACCAGAGGAAGAATATAGCAGTTGCTCACCACCCCCACCCCCAAGCTTGATCATTTCCTGAGAAATTTGATAACATCTAAGCTGTTCATATCAAAGACCAACTAGACAATGGATCCTGATAAGAGTTTGAGCCTGATCAAAATAGCTAAAACCGAACTTAACACGCCAAATTCTGAGAAATTCCATCTTAGTCCTCCGCAGGACCACTATAAAGAAGGACCCCCCCCCCCATTTCGATCCGTTCTGCCTGCTGTGTAGCTGGGTCACTTGGCATCTCTCTTAGATCTTGCAATAAAGGCCTGTTCGGGACTAGTTTCTTTCTCTCTTTGCCCTCACACTTTTTTTTTTACTTTTAAATCTAACAGTCATCAATTCTTCTTCTGTCATCTTTGATCATTGTTCAGCTCTCTGATGCATGGCAAGTAATTGCAAAGACCATGGCCTGAACCAGGCATACTTTGGTCTCCAGACATACATCGTTGCTCTTCACTGTCTCTGGTAGCAGCTTTCCCTGTAGTAATTAGTCTTTTGATTTCTTGACTGCTGGTGCCAAGAGTGGATTGTGGAGCTGAACAAGTTGGAATTGCTAGCAACCTCAATTTCTTCTCCATCTATCATGGTGCTACCAACTGGCCCAGTGGTGAGAATCTTTGTTGAGTTTCAATCCATTGTGCAGAATACAGTCCTTGACCTTCTGCAGCAAATGTTTCAGGTCCTCCTCAGTTTCAGCAAGGTTGTGTCATCTGCATAGCATGGTTTATTGATGAGTCTTCCTCCAATCCTGATGCCACATTCTTCCTTATAAAGTCCAGCCTTCTGAATGATTTGTTCTGCACATAGATTGAAAAAGTATGGGGACAAGATATATCCCTCTGATTTTGAACCCGTTAGGCTAAAAATAAAAATGGAGGTTGAAGCTCAACTAAAAAATCCAACCCCCATTGCAACTCCCCTTGGCACGCAACAAACTCTTGAGAAAAGTTTCTGCCTCGGTGTGGTTCTTGGCTTAGATCCGAAACCTTTTAGAACTATTAAGTGTTTCCTTGCTCTGTTCTGACCACTATTTCCCACTTTAAGTATAGGTGAAGTAAAAGTCCTGAACCTAATTACATGGAAGAGAATTGAATCCAGCCAACAGTTAGAACCAAGTTCTCACGAATATGAAACCAGCTGACTGTTCCAGCCAAACCATGTCTTTTGAACATCATTCAAATGATTTGAACCCTCAACAGCCTCAAAACTTGATGCAGGGTCACTATGAGTTGGAATCAACTTAATGACAGTGAATTTTTTGAGTTGAGGATCATACTGATAAATCTTAAAGCCTTCAGGAAAGCTTTAAAGCTCAAGAACAAAGAAAACACACATCCACCCAACTGGATGAATTTACAACACTATGATAATAGAGAACAGATTGAAGTTGTTTGTTGTTGTTATGTGTCGTCGAGACACTTGCTACTCATAGCGACCCTATGTATAACAGCTATGAACCCCACTCTATTCTGTACCAAACTTATTGTCTCTGATGCGCCTGCCCCCATTACCCTACTCATTAAATCAACCCGTCTCATTGAGAGTCTTCCTCTCTCGCGCCGTTCCTCCACTCTCCCAAATGTGATGTCCCTCTCCAAGGACTGGTCCCTCCTTGCAACATGCCCAAAGTATGTCAGAAGAAGCTTCAGAATCCTTGACTCCCAGGAGCAGTCCTGTTTCTTCCTCTCCAGGACAAACCTGTTTGTTCTCCTAGCAGTCCATGGTATATTCAACACTCTTCTCTGGCACCACAGCTCATAGGTATCAATTCTCTTTCTATCATCCCTAGTCACTGTCCAGCTGTCTGATATATGTGTGTGTGTGGGGCGGGGTGGGGTACTTTCCTCCTACATTATTTACAGCCTCAGAAAACCCACTGAATGGTTGGTTTTGAGTCAATTTTTACTTGATGGCACACAAGAAAGAGAAGGGCAAAAAAACCCCACAACTTATTATAGAAAACTTGCATTGTTTTTAATTTTACCATGGTCTACCCAGACTCACCAAAAAGAAGTAATGCTGTCATATTTGTATTGTTGTTGTTATTTGTCATTGAGTTGCCTGCGACTCATAGCAACCCTATGTACAACAGCTCTGAAGCCTGCCCTGTCCTGAGACAGTCTCACTGACTCAGACATAACCACTCCCATTGCCCTAGTTACTGTATCAATCCATCTCATCCAGGGTCTTCCTGCTTGTCCCTCTACTCTATGGAGCATGATGTCCTTCTACAAGGATTTGTCCCTCCTGGCCATATGCCCAAAGTGTGTGAGACAGAGCTTCAAAATCTTAGCCTCCAAGGAGAAACTTGATTTCATCCTCTCCAAGATAGACTGATTTGTTTTCTTGGCAGTCCATGGTATGTTCAAGACTCTTTAGCACCATAACTTGAAGGCAGCAATTCTTGTCATCGTTTAGTCAATGTCAAGCTCTCTGATGCAGCAAGTAATTGTGAAGACCACAACCTGAATCAGGTGCACATTAGACTTTATACTGACACCATTGCTTCTCATTACTTTGGAAAGGTTCCTGACAGCAAGTTTATCCAATGCAATTTGTCTTTTTATTTCCTGATTGCTGGTGCCAAGAGTGTTGGTTGTAGAGCCAGGCAAGCTGTAACTGTTAACAACCTCAGTCTTTTCTCCATCCATTATGGTTCTGCCAGTTGGCCCAGTGCTGAAAATTTTTGTCTTCCTTTTTTTT
>NW_006399854.1:3544359-3549011 GCF_000299155.1 Elephantulus edwardii | reverse complement strand
GCACATAACAACAACAACATATATGATAGGGTATTATGGTGATCACAAGAGTCCAGAATTAAGGTTGCAGAGTGGAGTGTACTTGGGGTGGTGGGATTGTATACCAAAGAAAGAATTTTTATTTTACTTTTCAAAGAGAGGAGCAAACTGGAGTGGGGGCGGGGGCGGAGGCGGGCTGGGCAGGGAGAAAAGTGCAACAATGAATGAATGGAAATCCAAAATCTCTGTAAATGTTCATTAAAATTATTAAAATTAAATAAAAAAAACAAGGACTAAAGACCATAACAAGAGTTGCATTAGAGAATACTTAACTATCCATCAAGTTTACCATGGGGCGGCAGGAAATCATAATTCTATTTAGTGTAAATACTTCATGATACTATGCTCAGACTTTCTCAAATTTTCATCACTATCACTAAGTGCAATAGTATCTGTGTATATCATTCAATCATTTCTGAACATAAGAGGGCTAAAATGAAGTAATGTAAAATGAGATCAGGGATATATGGTGGCCAAATCCTTAAAAAATTGCACTGCTAACCCCAAGGCAGAGCCTTTCTGTTGGTTCAAATCCACCAGTGACTGCACAGAAGAAAAAAATTGCATGGGTCAAAATCAGGAAAGGACTGTGTCAGAAATGTATCCTGTCTCCATACCTTTTCAATCTATTTGAGGAACAGATCATTAGAGAAGCTGGACTTGATGAGGCGGAATGTGGCATCATGATGGAAGGGAGAATCATCAATAGTTTTGGTCTTTGATCTATTTCAAATTAGTTTTTATGCATTCTATGACATATGGATATGATTTCATTTATTTGCATATGTAAATCCAGTGTTGCCAATATAATTTCTTTCTCATTGAATGAACTTTGACCGTTTGTTGAATATTAGCTGCCCATGTTGTTAGACGCCATTGAGTTGACTATGACTCATAGTGTCCTTATGAGCAACAGATTTGAACCTTGCCCTATCCTGAGCCCTCCTTATCCTCTGTGATATACTCTAGACACTTTTAACAGTCACCATCTTATTGGAGATACTTGTATTTTTCGCTGACTCTTCACCTTTCGCAGAATGATGAGTTTATTTCTAAGAACTAGTCCCTCCTGAAAGAATGCCCAAAATATATGAGATTAAATCTCACATATTCTTTGCCTCTATGGAACACTCTGGTTGTACTTTCTCCAAGACAGAGTTAGTTGTTTGTTTTTTTGTCAGTCCATTGGATAATGAATACTTTTCTCCAATACTACAATTCAAAGACATCAAGTATTCGGTTATCCCGATTCATTGTCCGACTTCCACGTGCATAGAAAGCTGTGGAAATATCATGGCTTGGAAGAGGGGTCAGGTGCACCTGAGTCTAACATTCTTGCTTGTTAGCACTTTGGAGAGGTCTTAGCAGATTTTCCATTGCAACTTGTCTTTTGATTTCTTAATTTCTGTTACCATGAATGTTGATTGGGGATCTAAGTAAGATGAAATAGTTGACAATTTCAATCTTTTATCTATCATGCATGATGTTTCCTATGGATCCAGTGCTGAGGACTTTTGTGTTCTTACTGTCGAAATGTAATCTACATTGAAGGTTGTGATGCTTGATCTTCTGCAGCTAATGTTTCAAGTCCTCTTTACCTTCAGCAAGCAAGATTATGTCATCTGCATAATACAGGTGGTTGTTGAGTCTTCCTTTAATCCTGATACCAGTTTATCAAAATTATTTGCTCAGCATTCAAATTGAGTAAGTATGGAGTAAGGACATAATCTTCATACATTTACTTCTCTTCTATTGGTCTAAATGTCTGCTATTGAACCAGTACCAGGCTGTTTTGATTACTGTGTCTGTATAGTAAGTTTTGAGATTGAAAAGTATGCATTCTCCTATTTTGTTCCTTTTCTTCCAAAATGTGTTAGCTATCCAAGGCCTCCTTTCTCTCCATATAAAGTTGGAGGTTATTTTTCCATTTTATGAAATAACTCATTTTGTTTGGATTTAAATTGAAATGGCATTCTATCAGTAGATTGTTTTTGGTTGTATTGGCATTTTCCTTATGCTAAATCTTTCAATCCATGAAAATGGAATGTTTTCCTATTAATATAGATGTCTTTTAGTTTCTTTAGCACTGTTTTATTGTTTCCTTGTGTCTTTTTATTACTCATGAGGAAAGATTTCATACAACTTTGAAAAAACTTATATAAGAACAAAACTGTAAAAAGTAATGGTGAATTTGAAAATTTATATAAAAGTAAACTGTTCTTCAAACTCAAAGATATAATAAAAGCATTTTTTAGTTATACAAGGTCTTGGGAGGTTTGCCACACAAAGAACCACAATGAAAACAAATCCAGATGTTGAAACAGATAATTGTAGTAAAACGGATTGACTGCTTAGATAAAGTTGTTGCTTTCAAAAATATACCCACCTCCCATTGCTATTGACGTTACAGTGACACTACAGACTGTTTTTTTTATCAGATATGTTACTTTTTAAGGGGTACACCTAAAACAAAAAGATTTACAAAGTTTGAAAGCAAAAGGATGTAAAAGGGCAAAAACTGTCTCTAAACTCAGTATTAGTGTACTATCTGATAAAATTAATTTTAAAACAGAAACTACATTGAGAAGGGAGAAAGCCGTTGTATGTTGTTGTTGCTATGTGCTATCAATTCGACTATGATTCATAGTACCTTATAAACAATAGCTCTGAACTCTGACCTAATCTGAGCCAGTCTCACCATCTTTGACACACCTGCCCCCACGGCCACCACTGGGTCAATCCATCTTATCCATGGTCTTCCTCTTCTGCACTGACCCTCTATCCTTCTAAACATGATGTTCTTTTCCAAGGACTGGTCCCTCCTGGCAAAATGCCCAGAGTATGTGAGACTTTCCAATTTCTGGCCTCCAAAGAGCAACCTGGTTTCACTCTCTCCAGGACTGACCTGTTTGTTCTCTTAACAGTCCATGGTACGTTCAATACTCTTTTTAGCACCACAGCTCAAAGACATTGATTCTTCTGTCATCCTTAGTCACTGTCCAACTTTAAAATGTATAGCAAGCAACTGAGTCATTGTAGAGGGTATATATAGTTATGCAGGTATGCACTAAACAAAGTAATGTTGTTGTTACATGTTGTCAAGTTAGCTATAACTCATTGTGACTCTGTGGACAACAGATTAGAACCTTGCGCTATGCTGTGCCATCTTCATGCTCTCTCACAGGCTTGAGAGCATTGTTGCTGTCACTGTTTCAATCATTTCGAGTTTCTTCCTCTCTTTCCCTGATCCTCTAGCTTTCCTAGCATAATGTCTATTTCTGAAGAGTAGCCCCTCTTGGCAAATGACCAAAGCATGTGAAATGAAATTTCACCATCTTTGCCTCTAAGGAGCACCCTCGTTGAACTGCCCCTAAGACAGAGGGTTTATTCCCCTAAACACATTCCTAGACCTGAAGAGATTCTATCCATAATTTGACTCACATTTCAGGGCCTCTGCTACCACTCAGATGAGCAGAAACTCTGACCTAATTGACATTCCAAGTCCAAACTTGTGCTGATCTGGCAGATACTAAATAAAGTAACATTAAATTCGTGAAGTAATTATACAGAATTAAATTACTTTCAAGGAATTTATCTTTATTATTACTATTTCAAGCATCCATAAATCAGCAAAGACATGGTAACTAGATGCCATTACTAATAACCTTAAAAGAGCTCTGGTGGCCTAGTGGTAAGAAGCTGCACTGCAATCTCATAAACGTGGTTTGAATCTGCCAGTTGCTCCAGGGGAGAAAGATGGGCAATCTCTGCCTGTGTGACTAAACTGCCTCTGAAAACCCACTGGAGGTCAGAATATGAATTGATTCTGACTCTGTGGAACACAACAACAATATGTGAATATAGACTTCTATATTAAATAATCTGAGAATATGTTTTATCAATCATTTTGGAATTTAAAAAAATTATTCATGCAATAGGCAATTAAAATATCTCAGTATATGAATGGAATTCCAAAATCTCTGTAGATGTTCATTGAAATGAAAAATAAATAAATTAAAAATTTAAAAAAAAATATCTCAGTAAACTTGACTCATACGATATACACTGTAATCTGTGATCACAATGAAAATAAGTTAGAAATTAATTATAAAAAGATAAAATATTTAAATTCTTGCATGTTTTAAAATTTATAAAACATTTTCCTAAATAATTAAGTTTTAAAATGTAGACATTTTAAAAGCCAGAAGTGAATAATAATTACTATATGGAAATACTATGAGGTGCAAGAACAGTTGTTTAGCAGGGACTTTCAAATTACTGAGATGAGTCATCTTCTTAAGATGTTTGTGAGAGAATAGCAGATTACAACCAAAGAAAATAGAAGGAAAGTTACAATAAAAAAGAATACAAAGACTCAACAGAAACCAACAAAATGCAAAATTGATTTTTCAAAAGAACTGACAGTGTATAAGCAGACTATGTTGTCGTTGTTGTTGTTGTTATGTGCCATCGAGTCATTTGCAACTCATAGCGACCCTATGTACAACAGCCCGAAACCCTGCTCTATCCTGTGCCAATCGCATTGCCTCTGACACACCCATCCCGATTACCCCAGTCACTGAATCAATCCACCTCATAGAGGGTCTTTCCCT
>NW_006399854.1:3531534-3536429 GCF_000299155.1 Elephantulus edwardii | reverse complement strand
TTTGAATAATATTGCATGAGTTCCTTGTTTTTTAATGCAGCATAGTATTCCATTGTGCGAATATACCACAGCTTCTCTAGCCATTCGTTTGTTGATGGGTGTCTTCTTGATGTTGAACTTCAATGTATATTGAAGACTACAGTCCTTGACCTTCTGCAGCAGACACTTCAGGTCCTTCTCAGTTTCAGCCAACAAGGTTGTGTCATCTGCACAATGTATATAAATAATTATAATTTGGCACAGAAGCAATTATTGTCACATTAGTAAGAAATGCATGTGAATTGAAGCAAGTTTTTAAATAAAAATATTGGTGATAAATTATGATTAAAACCAAACATACTGTTGTTGAGTCAATTCCAACTCAGGACTGTCCTATAAGCTTTTCAAGGTTGCAAATCTTTAGGAAGCCATACGGCCTCATCTTTCTTCTGTAGAGTGGCTGGAGGATTTACTCCACTGAACCACAAATAGCTATTATTATTATTATTTTAATACTGATTTGCTTACAAAATTTATATACATTGTTTCTCCCATCAAATCTTTCCCATTTCCTTCACCCACCTCTCCCTCTACCCATCAAATTGTGTGACCTTATGATTGCCCCCTGCCCATCCTTACCCCTCTGCTCTTACCATCCCTTATCCCCCCACCTAGACCCTAAAAACCGTTGTACTAGTTATCTATTTCTGCAATAATGGTCTTGTACAGTATTTATCCTTATGAGACTGAGTTATATCACTTAGCATAATACTCTTCAGTTCCTCCCCAGTTAGGTAGTGATTTACAAAATCATTGCTCCTGCATGCTGCTTAGTATTCCATCATGTGAATATACCATCTGATTGTGGTTGGACATTTGGGCTGTTTCCATGTTCTTGCAATGGCGAATAACATTGCTATGACTATTGGTGTACAAATCTCCATTTGTGCCTCGGTTTTCATTTTCTTGGAGTATATTCCAAGCAGTGGAAGAGCTGGGACATAGGGAATTTGTATGTTCAGTTTTTTGAGGAAACACCAAACTGACTCCCAGAGTAGTTATACCATTTTACAATCCCACCAATAGTGTATAAAAGTTCCTATGTCTCCACATCCTTTCCAACATCTATTACTTGCTGTCCTGTTAAACTTTGCCACTGCTACTGGAGTGAAATGGTATCTCATTGTGGTTTTGATTTGTATCTCTCTTATTGCCAGTGATTTTGAGCATTTCTTCATGTGTCTGTTGGCCATCCAAATATCTTCTTCTGTGAAAATTCTTCCCATGTCTGTTGCCCATTTTGTAATTGTGTTGTCAGTCATAAAAGCCTTTATTATGTGCATGGTAGGTTTATAAATGTTTCTCACCAATAGTATGTGACTTGTACAAAGAATTTACAAATAAAGAAACTGAAGCAGAGAGGAATATGATAGCTTGTCAGGGTCACACATAGTTTTTATAGAGCTGGAATTTGAATCCAGACATATATTTGTATTACCCATGTAGTCTTTTTTTTTTAAGAAAAAATAACAATTCATTTTAATTAAAGTTTACAGAGACTTAGGGTTTGCAGTCATTCATTGCTGCACTTTTCTCCCTGCCCACTCCCTCCCCCCAATTCACTCTTCTCCTTGAAAAGTAAAAGAAAAACTCATTGTTATGCAATCCCTCCCCCCAAGTCCACCCCACTATGCAGCCTTCATTCTGGACTCCTGTCATGACAAGAATACCCAATCACATATCCCTTTTAAACAGTTCTCTCCCTCATCTGTTTCAATGCAGTATACATCATTCCCCCCTCCTTCTCTGCCTTCCCTCAACCCTGATGTCAGTCTTTTCTGGAGAGAAGCAGAGGTCTGTAAAGTTCTAAGGAAAGCTGCACATGTAGGTAATCTGTTATACACATTCTTGGTTCCTTGTATTCTTGCCCCCAAACAAAGCTTTCTCTCTACTCCTTTTCTCCTCTAATTTTTCTCTTTAAAGATATAATGAAAACCTTTCTGGAAAAGCAACACTAGGCACTGCATGCATGCCAGGCTTAGTTATTGTTACCAGATTTGCTTTCCACATACAATTCTCACCGTGAGCCTGAAGGTATGGTGCCCTTCTTGTGACATATTGAAGTTGGCCCTGGCTGGTGGTTAGTGTTGCCAACCTCTGGGTTAAATAATAGTCAGCTGTATATTTCTGGGGTATTACACCATTTAATCAAGATTTTTTTTGGGGGGAAAAAAACACCAAACAAACCCAAAACTGTAAGGAAATAGAATCTGTGAATGTATTTAGAATTAATGTTATGTTCAGAATTATCAAGAAGAAATTCATCATTTCTCTTCTTTCAGCAATTTTTCATTCCCCCTTCTCAATGAGTCCCCTTTCTCAACACCTTAAATTTGTTATTATAGTTTTCAGCTGGAAAAAAAAGAATTGTTTGATTCAAATATATTTTTATATTAAAATCCAGATAATTAAATAATAGGATATTGTCTACATTCCATCTATAAATTAAGTGAATTTATTTAAGTTCTGTATGCTTCAAAATAAGTTTTGATGGTGAAACTGAGGTAAACATTCTTAAAATTTAATGATATTTTTTAGGGAGCTCTTGCCTAGTGGCAAAAAGCTGTACTGCAATCCCAGAGGAATGTGGTTCAAATCCTTCAGATGCTCTGCTGGAGAAGGAGGAGCAATCTCCTCCTATACCAATCAGATCTGATTTGTTGATACACACACACACACACACAAATAATAAAATTTTAAAAATTGATGATATTCTCACAAGTTTTCTTGTTGGAATTCCATCAATTGTGCTATTGTAGAATTGAAATTCTTCCTTAAAGAAAAATGAGTTGTCAACATCTGAGCAGCAGCCAGTTTCTATAAATCCGGTATTTTCAGAGCAAAAATAATGGTCCTTTGACAAATTTTTTTATAAGCAAATAAAATAAAAGAAAATATTTGCCTCTAACACAATTCTTTCTAAAATTTGACATTGAATGTAGAGGTTCTTTAGTGGCTTCTTTGGTATCAGACTTGTTTGCTTCAGCCTCTGAGACCAAGAAGCTGAATGTGATGTGAGAGTTTTGCTTTGAGGGATGCATTGTAGTAACAAGTGACCTATTATGGGATGGTTTGGGGAAGGCTTCCAGAGAAAACATGATAAATCTGTTATGTATTTAAAAATACGCTTTTCCAGAAATGGAAGGGGCATTACTTGCAAACCTACAATATTTTGGAAGAAAAATCATTGGCCCAGATCCACTTAATGAGCCCATTCTAGGAGCCCTTACCCGGGTTGGCCTAGAGAAGAATTTCTATTGCAGAAAAATTTAACATTCTAACTAGGGGAGGGGAGGACAACCCTCTTCTACCCTTTAAATAATTTTTTAATAATTTGATTCATCAAATCAGACTCTTGTTAGAAGAATCAGAGCTATAAAATTGGGATAAATATTTCTGATGCCAAATTCAGATTGACCTTGGACGAGTCATTTAACCTTATTGTGTCTGGGGTTTTCTCCCTCTTTGCATTTAAGTAAGTTGGACTGGATCCCAGATTTGCTAGTCTGGAAAAAGAGAGACCTGTGTCCTTGGCTACAAAAATGGGAGAGGATGTAGTAACTTTATGTCTTTTATTTTTAGCTATCAAAGACATGATTCATCAAAGACAGAAAGCTAGAATGATGCTGTTTTTGTAAAATAAATTTGATCAGAAAATGAGTAACATTGATAGATCCACAAATATAGCTTTATATGGGTTTCTTCTCCTAAGGATTACAGGGACAAACCTGTTTCTAATTATATGATAGATAGATAGATAGATAATAGATAGATATAACAAATAGTTAGATGGTTGTTGTTATGTACTACTGATTTGGCACTGATTTATAGATGATACCTTAGGTTTTCAGAGGCTGTAAATCATGTAGGAGGATTTTGCTTATCTTTCTCCTGCAGGGCAGCTGGTGGATTTGAACTACCTGCCTTTGGGTTGGCAGTGCAACTCCTTACCCACAAGGTCACCAGAACTCCCTGAGGATGGCATTCTTTTATTTAAAAGATTTAGCTTTATTTTTGTTTGTTTGTTTGTTTGTTTATTAGAGGATATCAAAGTGTTTTCAAATGATCATTGAGGCTTATATCTTCCCCCTGAAGTGAGTAAGATTGTTGTTTTGGGACACAGAACAGCAAACAGAGACAGAGTTCTAGAAGCTGCTTAAAATTATATTACCACTAGTTCTCTTAAGAACTAGAGAGACTTAAGTAAGCTAGTTGCCCTAACCTACATCACTGTATAATTTATCTTATGGAGATCAACTAAGAAACTAAGAGGTCATCCAGTTTTGACGTCATTGCCTGAGGTTCTGGGACACGTCAGAGCCCTTGTCTTCCAAGTAGAAATTGGACAATCCTATCTGAGTGAAGGGGGGCAAGTTATCATAAGACTAGCTCTACTTTCTCTTCAGAACTTGCTGGCTTCATCCCCACTAGGTTCCGGAATAGATTCTAGGGCATGAAGTGAATTTTTCAAAGACAGAATTTCTGAAGAACGGTTCTGCTTTCCAAGGTTCATTGGGTCTGATGAAACTGGGAATTTCAGAGTCTACATAGAAAAGATGGAGTGTTGGCTAGATGATCTCTTTTACTACCCAATCTGGCTTTTCACAGAAGTGCACACACAAGCGCACACGCACATGCACGCAGACCCTAAAGCATTCTAGGGGCTGCTGGGATAACCCTCGAATGCCTTAAAGGATCATTAAAGGCCTATTTTTGCATATTCTTTTTTTTTAATATTTTTTTACTGGGAAAAACATATTTGGGGTACAAGGAGGTGAGGGTTGGGGGCAGAAGGGTGAGGATGGGCCAGGATGCAGTTGCAGAGCTGCACAGTTTGGTCGGTGGGGGGAGCAGGT
>NW_006399854.1:3515893-3531055 GCF_000299155.1 Elephantulus edwardii | reverse complement strand
CTGACTCTCACCAGTGGCTATGGATGAAGTCACAGGCGATTTTCAGCCCGCACTGGTACAGATTCTTAATGTACAAAGATTTTGCTTTTTTGAGCATCCACTTGGCGGCTGTGTGAAATAGTGACAGAAAAAAAATACATAAACGCGCCAAAATACTAGTTGCAATGAACTTCTTTTGCCGCCTTGTCCTGTTGCCTCACTCCGGGATGATTGCCTCCTTGTTAGCTTCCTCATATTTATTTGTTCCCTCTTCAGCGTACTCTGTGCACAACTGCCAGCTTAAAGTGCTGCGTTCGTGAGATATATCTACTTAGAAATACCTCAACAGCTCTTCAACACACATCAGTAATAACAGCAACTAGTATCAGCTGAGCCCTTTTATGCCTCATTTTTTTTTTAGCACAATTACCATAGCATTTTTTTTTTTAATTTAGGTTGTTTCTTTTTCATTTCAATGAACATCTACAGAGATTTTGGGATTCCATTCATTCATTGTTGCACCCTTCTCCCCGCACAAACCCCTCCCCCCTCCCATTTGCTCCTCTCCTTGAAAAGCAAAAGAAAAACACCCTCATTGGTACACAATCCCCCCGCACCTCCCCAAACCCCACCCCCTACCCCCAAATATAATCCACTCTGCAACCCTCATTGCATACTCCTACGATAAAATATACCTCATTTTTATTTCATTCCAAATAAATGAAAGATATCATTGCTGTGGAGTCAGTACAGAATCCATTGGGCTTCTGAGACTTTAAATTGCACCAGAGGTGATTGCCCATCTTTCTCCTGTGGAGCTGCTGGTGATTTAAAAGCACCAGGGAGGCATAACTAACACGGGTGTCATTTTTGGGCTCTCTCGAAATTGGATCCTATCATCCTTTCTCATGTGAATTTCCTCATATTCTAGTATGAACTTTTTGCTCTACTGAGAGTGGGTTTTATCTCTGGACCATCCCCTGCTTTACACGCTGTCCTCGTTATTCTTGAATCAGTCTGTTTCTCCCTCATTGAGAAGGTCTGCTTTCCTTTGTCTATGCAATTAATTTTTTTTTTAAGAATCTGTTCTGGAAAACAATATATTCAAGTTTTATAAATAAACTAGTATAAAAAAAGGAAGAAGAAATAATTTTTAATTTTAATTGTGATTTTAACAAAAATTTACAGAAAAGTTGGATTTTCAACCATTCATTGTTGCACATTCCCACCTTCCTCTTCCCCCCATTCATTTTTTTTTAATATTCATTCATTGTTGTATAATTACCTTCTTCCATTCTTCCATTTTCCCAGTTCTTTTTGCAATGTACCTCTTATTCTGGGCTGTTGTCATACACATAAAGCCTAATCATATATTCATTTTAAATAGTTCTCTCCTCCATCTGTTCCAGTGTAGTGTTCATTACCTATTCACTTTTATCCTATTCTCCTCCCAACCCCCAACCCACTTAAGTATTGAAGGACCAATTTGGTCCCAACTCAGAGCTCCAATCAGCATTCTATTTCCCTTCAATTTACATTTCACGGTTGTGTTATACAATTAGCACTCAACTACCTACCAATCAATTTTCTGAAGTCCTATGGGACAGACACATGTTTACCTATGTGCATGCAACATAGTTCTTGTTCCCTTCATTTTCCCCTTAGTCATCATCTTCTACACTTTACTTCTATACTTCAGGGAGGATAGGCTGGGTTATGCTGCAATAATAAGTAAACCCCAAGTCTCAGTGGTTTACAACAGCAAAAGTTTATTTGTTGTACACATTTTCCACCTATGGTGTGCTGACCAGAGGCTCTGTGTCATGTGTTTTTATTCCATTTCTCAGGCTGAAGAAAGCCCAGCATCTGCAACTTTGCCTCTTGCAGTGAAAAGCAAAAGAACCATGGCTAATAAGGCAATATTTCTTGAAACCAAACCCGTATCTTTTCTGTTCACATTTCATTAGCTGAAACAAGGTGAGACAGGGAAGCATAATTCTTTTGTGGGCCTTTGTATTGTTGTGGTGTTAAACGTCACCTAACTTTATGGGACCTTGAAAACTTGAGATTCTTTTAGGGGAGTGCAGCTACTCATATACCCTTGACCAAGGATGGTTCTCTTTCTATCTGGGATGGTCATCCTCTTCAACCTAACACACAGCACCTGGAGGGACACACATGGATGGAATGGTGAGGGAGGAAGGAGGCACCCACCTCGTCAACCAGATCAGCTGAATCAAGCCTGGCAATCAACGGAGTGACAAGTGTCGCATCGTTGTTGTTAGGTGCCATCAAGTTGAGTACGTTACATAACGACCTTATGAACAACATATCTGAGTCCTGTGCCATCCTCATCATCTTTGATACACTTGAGCCCATTACTGCAGTCACTGTGCCAATCTATCTTGTTGAGAGCCTTCCCCTCTTTTGCTGACCCTCCCTCCACCTTTCCTATCATGGTGTCCCTCTCCAAGGAAGTGAAATGAAGTTCACCATCTCTGCCTCTGAGGAGCACTCTGGTTATACTTTCTCCAAGACATATAAGATGATGAAATAGTTGACAATATAGACAGAAACAAAGATAAGCATACAGTGAGGTTTGGGAGGGGTTCCCAAGACACAGTCCCAACATCACAAAGGCTTATACAATTTCCAGAGAGCTGATGCTTATTCTCAGCCTTGAGAAACTTTCAAATAGGAACTGGTTTATGATGATATTTGGTGAGCTTTTTTTGTCAACTGCTGTTCTCAACTGGTTTCAAGTGCAATCCAACTCCTGCTCTGTTGAGAGCCCAGCTCTGCAAATGTCTTCCTGCTCAAGGAAGGGCCCAACTATCAGAGTGTTATAGCTCCTGGTGTTAGAACTTTACACACACTGCTGCGACCATCAGAGTCTGCTCATCATATCTGCCTCTTCCACTACTGTCTCAGCCACTGCTTCCATGGCTCTGGTTTATCCAGTCTAGGAGGGTTATATCCTAGGACCTCCATGTACAAAGTGTTCATCTCTTGGTTCTAATGGATCAGGTCCAGCAGTTCTAATGATCCACTTGAGCCTTGCACTCTAGGGTTTTTACTAGTCACTGGGTAGATCTCCTCATTCAATCTGGGTAAAGGTTAATTTGGAGAGGAATACAGTTACTTTGTGGAAAGCTCAATTACTAATGGTGACCCATAGCCAATCTGGGTCAATGTGAAGTATTGGAAAGGCTTCTCAGACAATCTGGGTACAGGTCAGGTCAAGAAGGGATTAGAACCAAAAGATCAAAGTGCTTTTTTTGTGTAATCTGATTCCACATCAAGCATATCTGAAGAAAGGAATATTTGCAAGCAACTCTGATGACCATATATTACCTGATTATCCTGGATCAGTAATTTTCAAGTTTTTGTCTTCTTCTATTAGAAAAATTACCTTTTATATCACAATTCATATATGTATATATTTAACCGAGACAAAAAATAATAAACATTATTTTCTTTGTTATTTTTCTGTTGCATTCTGTTCCATTTCTATTGTTAAAACTGCTGGATGCGACCAACTAAACTGCTTTCATGACTCGCTAATGAATTATAATCTATCTAGGATTTGAAAAACACTAACAATCTCAACCTTTCCCCATGGAAATGATAACCTTTTTCCCCTTGAAAATACCAATCTATATATCTACCTTCTATCTAAACCTGTGCTTATGAGAACTTCACAAGGTTATGAAGATTTGGTAGAGTTAGTGTTGTCACATATTTGTGGAAGTCTGATTCCTATAATGATTGTTTACCACTGAGTCAGAACCAACTCATAGCTGACTCTCCGGTGCGTTTTCAGACAGTAAATCACGTGGGAGGAGACTGCCCATCTTTCTCCTTTGCAGCAGCTGGTGGATTCAAACTTTGCGCTGGCAGTGCCATCCCTTACCACTAAGCCACCAGAGCGTCCTACTCCCATAAGCCGAGCTGCAACTTGTGTATCTTATCCTATTCCATCACCCACTCCTCTCTGTAAATGCTTAATTGAGGCTATTTAGAAACATGCTCCTTCAATTTCCTGACTTATGAATAACACATCTCTATCAACATTTGCTTCATCTCTGTTTTATGCTAGACTCTCTAGAAAAGCAAACCCAAAGAAGCATAAATATGTATGCATACACATGTATATATGGAAAGATATTTAATTAAAGAAAATGGTCAGAGACTTGTCAAACTCAAGCTCATTGCCGTTGAGTCAGAACCAACTCATAGCTGACCCTTCAGTCAATTTTCAGAGAAGGAAATTGCCCATCTTTCTCCCATGGAGCAGGTGATGGATTCAAACTGACTTCCTTTGGGTTGGCAGCACAACTCTTTACTCACTAGGCTGCCAGAGCTCACTTCACAGACTTGTTGGTGTTCTTCTTGTGTACTTCTTGTGTTCTTCTTGTTGAGTTTTCAGAGGCAGTAAATCGCATGGGAGGAGATTGGTCCTCTTTCTCCTGTGGAGTAGCTGGTGGATTAAACACATGCTTTTGGGATTGCAGCACAGCTTCTTTACCAGTAGGTCACTCTAGCCAGTCCCAGGTCTGTGGGTAAGACCTCAGGAGAGAAGTATCTGGGGAGACCAATGAGTCCAAATTATTGGCAGGAAGTGTCACAGAGTGCAGACTTCAGAGGCTGATGGATCCAAGATTGGACAACCGAGTCCAAGAAGTGTTACAGACTGTAGGCTTTGGAAGTGAGTAGGTCCATTAGCCACCGGACCCAAGAAGTGTTGCAGACTTCAGGCTTCAGGGTTGGTCAGCAAATCTAGATGAACAAGTCAGAATCAGGACTGAACATAAAGCTCCTTAGCTTTTGTTAAAGAGCTCATACACACAGACCTATATTCAAGATAGGACATACCTCTGAGGATGCTTCTCTTGACCAGATTAGACTGATCATATCTTTACAGAAATGCCTAATCTTGTCTCATTAACACCGCAGAGATTAGAATTTACAACACAGATGATAGTTACATTATAATAATGATCATCCTGCACATTGTACACAATTAGTAACTATTACAGTCTCTCATCTCTTTTCTGGTTGCAGAAAAATTATGTCTTAAGTGCTCTTATTATTATTTACTCAGGTTTTCATCCAGAAGCAGTTCTATTTCAAAGAGCCTGCATTCTTTCTTTCTTTCTTTCTTTTTTTTTTTTTTAATGAGCATGCATTCTAAATACCCTTTGTCCTTACCTTTTCTGGCTTTGGTAAGATGTTATTTTTTCTTTTGGGCTCATTTGAGACTCAGGTCTGATTCCTGGTGTGCTCCTAAAAAGCAGAAATCCTGCAGACAGTGCAAGGGAAAGGAACCTCTGTCTCAGCAGTCAGACCCTCCTGAGGCACCTGGAAGGGGCTCTGGCAAAGGTCACTGCTGACTGACTTTCTACTTATAAACATCTGTTGAAACTGTTGTAGTTCTTAAGTCTTTCTTAGCTCTCAGCTGAATCTTCTCTCAATGACCATGCTCAATTCCTTTCCCACTTTGTAAAAGTTGTAGGTTGGTTGGTGTTATTTTTAAAAAAAAATTTGTAAAAAGATATATTGTCATTGTTAAGTGCCACTGAGTTGACTTCAGATCTTAGCAACCCTATGAACAACAGATCTGAGCCTTGCCCTATCCTTTGCCACCTTTACCTTTCTGATATTCTTGAGCCTATTGTCAGTGCCATTGTGCCAACCCGTCTTGTTGAAGGTCTTCTTCTATTTTTCTGACCTTTCCCAGCATGATGTCTTTTTCCCAAGGACTGGCCACTCCTGCCAACATGCCCACAGTCTGTGAGATGAAGTCTCACCATCCTTGCTTCTAAGGAACATCCAGGTGGCACTTCCTCCCAGACAGACTTGCTTGCCCTTTTGGCAGACCCAGGAATATTCAGTACTCCTCTCCAACAGCACAACTTAAAGAAATTAATTCTTCTGGTGTTTTGTCAGGTCAATAATTTTTACATGTATAATGCAGTAAAATTTATTATGTTCATCTTACTGTGCAATCCCACTCTTTTTCTGGGATGCTGTTTCTTTCTTTGACTTCTATGACAACACACTCTCATGGTTTTGATCTTATTTCTTTGATTCTTCCTAATCTCTACTTCTGATTTTCCCACATTTACTGCTTTCCTAATTTTAGTGTCACCATTAATTCGATTGCCTTTCTTTCTCATTCGACTTGCCTTCTCCTAAGTAATTTCACCTAATCTTTTAACTTCTCTATTCAGCCATCTGGGGACCTCTGGTGGCCTAGTCTGTCATGAGTCGTGCTGCCAACCCAAAGGCTGTGCCTCTCTGGCAGTTCAAATCCACCAGCGGCTCTGCAAGAGAAATGCAGACAATGTATTGCTTTACAATTTACAGCCTTAGAAATTTAATGGAAGCTGACCAACAGAAGGTCAGCTATGAGCCGATTGTGACTCCATGGCAATGAGTGAATGAATGAGTGATTTATTTTTTCAGAAATAATTTACCACACCTTTCTTCTGGGTAGACCGCAGTACAAAGGTCCATATAAAGCCATGACATTTCTAATGGGTCTTCAGTCTGCAAATATTCAAAGAAAGAACAGATGATATCTCCACAGCTAGTGATTGAGCCATTAACATTTATCATAGGCTTTGCAGTGATTGCCAGGATCTTCATAGCCTTTCACTGTGGTGTCTCTTTGTACAAGGTTATTGCAATGTGAATAGTATAAATGACCAATTATAAAGAGACATTTATGAGCAAGAGCCTATGGTGATGAAGGAGGAAGTTCAAATTGCTCTAAAGGAATTGGCAAAAAACAAGGCGCCAGGAGTTAACGGCATACCAATTGACATATTTCAACAGACAGACACTACCCTGGATGTGCTCACTAAGTTGTGCCAAGGAATCCAGAGAACAGCCAGCTGGCCCACTGACTGGAAAAGATCAATATTTGTTCCCATTCCAAAGAAAGGTGACCCAAAAGAGTGCGGAAATTATTGAACAATATCATTAATATCACATGCAAGCAAAGTTCTGCTGAAAATTATCTAAAAATGTTCAGAACAATATGTCAACAGAGAACTGCCAGATGTACAGGCTGGATTTAGAAGAGGTCATGGTACTAGGGATATTATAGCTAATGTTAGATGGATCTTGGCAAAAAGCAAAGAATACCAGAAGAATGTCTATCTGTGCTTCATTTACTATGCAAAGGCTTTTGACTGTGTGAATCACAACAATCTGTGGCTGACTCTGAGAAGAATGGGAATCCCAGAACATTTGATTGTGCTAATGCAAAACCTATACTTGGACCAAGAAGCAGTCGTCAGAGCAAAGCAAGGAGACACTACATGGTTCAAAATCAAGAAGGGGGTCCATCAGGGATGTGTCTCCATACCTTTTCAATCTGTATGCAGAACAGATCATCCAACACGCTGGGCTGTATGAAGAGGAATGTGGCATCAGAATTTGTGGAAGAGTCATCAACAACCTGCGTTACGCAGATGACACAACCCTGTTTGCTGAAACTGAGGGGGACCTGAAGCACTTGCTGCAGAAGGTCAAGGACTGCAGCTTCCTATATGGATTGAAGCTCAACATCAGAAAACAAAGATTCTCACCACTGGGCCAATTGACAGCATCAGCATGAATGGTGAAGAGATTGAGATAGTTAACAGTTTTAGTTTGCTTGGCTCCACAATCAACACTCTTGGTAACAGCAGCCATGAAATTAAGAGACAAATTGCATTGGAAAAGTCGGCTGTGAGGGCCCTCTCAAGAGTACTGAAAAGCAATGACGTCAGGCTGGAGACTAAGGTGTGCCTGATCCGGGCTATAGTCTTCGTAATTATGTGCTATGCATCAGAGAGTTGGACAGTATTAGGGTTGATAGAGAATTGATGCCTTTGAGCTGTGGTGCTGGAGACGAGTGTTGAATATATCATGGACTGCTAGGAGAACAAACAGGTTTGTCCTGGAGAAGGTGAAGCTGGAATGCTCCTTGGAGTCAAGAATTATGAAGCTTCATCTGATATACTTTGGGCATATTGCAAGGAGGGACTGGTCCTTGGAGAGGGACATCATGTTTGGCAGAGTGGAGGGGCGGCAAAGAAGAGGAAGACCTTCGATGAGATAGATTGATTCTGTGACTGGAGTGGTGGGAATAAGTGCATTTGAGATGGCTAGGTTGGCACAGGATAAAACAGCATTTAGGGCTCTTGTACATAGGGTCGCAAGGAGGCACAAATGACTTGATGGCACATAACAACAACAACAACAACAACAACAACAAAGAGAATTAAGTTTTCCAAACACAACTTCTTTGGATACCTGAATGTTCCCTTTTTATTTTTTCCCTCCTGGTATTTTTAGAGACACCTATTTTCTGAGATTTAATTGGCATCCTCTAAGAGAAAAATACCAATTAATTTTAGAATCACAGAGGGCCACTGTACAAGTCTCATATAGTTTATGACCAAGAAGAGTGTGTTAAGCAGATGAAGATTCAGTTTTCACCCATCATGAAACACCCAGGACATTAGTGTAGATTTTATTATCACGCTAAGTTAGAAAGGCTTGTCACCTTCAAAGGCTTTTACCCAGAAATTAGTACTCCAGAGTATTTTCTTTGAACTGTTAAAGTAGAATTTTGAGAGTTAGAAGTAGGCTGGGGTTATTCTCAAACTCATTTCTTCTGACTATCATTACATTCAGGATCTTTCTCTATGCAGTCTAAAATCACAAAGCATTGTTCTTTATTTATTCTTATTATAGTGTTTTAGACAGCTGGTTTTTATTTTCATTAGAATTAGTCACACTGTTTTCTGGCACTGGAATTTATAAGAATTTTGGATGGAGAGACTGTTCTTGGAAGAGAAGGCCTGTATAATTTTGTTAAAGTTTTTTGGCTTGCTGAATTCACTGCTGTGGCTCTTGACAGATGAAGGGTATGCGTGAATTGGCTGTAATTTCATTGCTGCATCAGGCAAAATCCTACAGTGGGTGACTTTTACTAAATCCACTTTAGTTGGTTTTTTAATGTTCGATTTTCCCATAGTACTTCTAGAAAGAACTTGCGTAGGCATTGAGTGCAAGAACATCAGTTTTGTTAGATTGTTTTATTACTAAGTTTCTTGATAATGTATTTAAATAAATATACAGTGGTATATGAGCAATTTGTTGGGTTATTGGTGTTCATGGGATTATTCTGATCAATTTGTTAGTGTTACTATTAAGATTACCTATTTTTTTAAATGGGTAATTGAACATTAATTACTCTGATTTACCTATTTCTAAAGTGTTCCTTACAGGCAAAGATGGTGAAACTTTGTCTCATTTACACTGGGTCTGTTTTCAGATGAAACTAGTCCTTAAAGACAGACATCATGCTGGAAAGGTAGAGGGTTAGCAAAACAGAAGAAGACCCTCAACGAGGTAAACTGACACAGTGACTACCACAATGGACTTGAGCATGACAGAGATCTTGAGGATGGTGCAGGGTAGGTCCAAGGTTTAGATCTGTTGTTTCTAGGGTTACTGTGAGTCATAGTTGACTTGATGGCATCTAATAACAATAACAACAACAACATAATTTACATCATAATTCATCCTTCCAAGAAGTCAATTAGGAATCATTTGGTTATCTAGCCTTGAAGTTTCCAGCCACACCACTACACTTCGGTAAAATATTTCAGAATTGTTTGGCTTTCTTGAATTTAATAAAATTCTTCTAAAGGATATTTTGCAGTTGAAGTTGTGGGACTAGTTGGTGGGAAACATTTTCTACTGAAGTTGGGATTCATTTTCTTTCCTATCCAAAAATTTCATTGAGTCATTTCCTTCACCAGATTTCTACTGAGATTCTATCATGTGCCAATGCCTGTACTGGAAAAATCTGGCAAAATAGAGATGGCAGAAACAGTCAGTCAACGAGGTAGCGAATGAAGACAATTACAACATAACATACTAAATGCTGTGTTAGAGATAGTGCTTATAGATAATTCTCAAGGTTTTTTTAAATCAGGAAAGCTCTTTCTCTCAACAGGCTGGTATAAATTTAAAAATTCAGGGCTCAGAGATCTGTAGGCTTCTAGTTGATTCTGAAGGACAAAAACCAAGAAGCTTTTGCACACGAGGTGGTGCTGCTGCTCTGCAGGAGGAACCGGCCATTTCTCCTGCAGGCCTGTGAGCCTCGCACCATCTTCGCTTGTGTTAGAGAGCTGAATTCTTAGGTAGGCTGTATTCTCCTTAGCTTTAAACACATCATTTTTGGTGCATTAACTTTCTGAATGAAGTTCCCCACTTCACCTCTGAGTCCTATTTGCTTCCATTTCACAGGGAATGCTTTTGCCTTCAGTTAAAACTATCAATGATTTTCTGGGAGTTTTCTTAAGAAATATACTGTTTATTATCTAAATAACTTGGATTTTTTGTTGGTTTGTTTGTTTTGTTTTGTTTTGCCATTTTTGTTGGGCTTAAAATTTTTCATGTGGCCTTAACTGTTGAAGGGCTTTTTCTCGGAGCCAGAAGAGGGAGACCCCAAAGCACTGAATTGCATTAGAGTATTTTTACAATTGCTGTAGTATTTCTGGTAAGAAAAGTTATTAGGTGTTTATAGAAGTTTCAAAAGGCCAGGGGAAAAAAAGCAGATTCCATGTTAAAATATCCACCTGGGAACTCTTAACACGCACAACAGAACCTTAGTTGGGAATGCTAAGGGGTGTGATCAGTGTAAAGCAGCAGTTGTTTCTAACACGGGGGTCATTTGTTGGACGTAGTCCAAGAGGAATGGAGCTGCCAGAAGTGTTCCCACAGGACAGTGGGCTGGCTTGGTCAGGTGGATCAGGAATATGGGTATTGTTCCTATGGTGGGAACTGTTGGAGCATATCCAACTTCTTCCTAAAGGAAGAAGCCCAGAGCAAACAAGGGGTGCTCTCTCCTTATCTAGGGAGCTCTAGGGCAGTGTAGCGAGTTGCACCATTAATTAACCCAAAGTTCCTCACCTCCTCCATTGGTTGGAATCAACTAGGGTCTTTGAGGGAGAAGGATGGGCAGTCCCCTATTGTTGTAACTTTCAGCTTTGGAAACCCACTACAGAGTTTCTATCAGTAGCATCATGACAGATAGAGAAAAGACTGAAATTGTTAACTATTGCATCTTGCTTAAATCCAGAATCAACATCTTTGGTCCTAGCTGTCAGGAAATCAAAAGATGAGTTACATTTGGAAAATGTACTGTCAAGGATCTCTCCAGAGTGCTAAAGAGTAATGTCAGTTGAAAGATTAAGGTCTTCCTGATCCAAGCTATGGTCTCTCAGTTGTTTGCTTTGCATCTGAGAGTTGGACAATGACTAAAATGGGCAGGAGAAGAATCTATGCTTTTGAGTTGTGGTGTTAGAGAAGAGTAGTACATACTACGGATATCCAAGAGAACAGACAAGCCTGTCCTGGAGAGGGTGAAACCAGGTTGCTCTTTGGAGGCAAGGAATTTGAAACTCCATTTCAACTCCTTTGGACATGTTGTCAGGAGAAACCAGTCCTTGGAAAAGGATATGCTTGGAAGGGTGGAAGGACAGTGCAAGAGAGGAAGACCCTGGATGAAATTATTGACACAGTAACTGTGGCAATGGAATCAGGTGTTTTGTAGATAGTGAAGTTGGCTCAGGACAAGGCAAGATTCAGAGCTATTGTTCATAAAGTCGTTATGAGTCACAGTTGACTCGATGTCACATAATGACATTAATCAGAATCAACTCAGTGGCAACCACCTAACTCATGGCGATTCTGTGCACAATGACATTAAATTCTTCCTGTCCTTTTGATGGGTTGGGATCTGTCCTTTGTGATCTGCATCATTTTCCTTGACTGATTTTCCAAAGTATGTGGTTAAACCTTTGTATCTAGTACGTCTTAGTCTGGAAGCTTTGCTGAAATCTGTTCTGCATCATGGCAATGCAAAAGCCTCCCCTGAAAAACAAGTGGTGGTTTTACATAAGGTGAATTGGTCAGGAGTCATACTGGAGTCTTCAGGATGTAATATAAGCATTCTACCACTGAACCATCAATTTCTCATCATTATATAAAGATTAATATGTTCACAGGACATGATATCATTTTAGAATGCATTATGTATGTATGAGGGGTGCTCTAGTGACATAGTTCATAGGGAGTTACACTGCTAATCCAAATGTCGTGGTATGAATGCATCAGCAGTTCTGCAGAAGAAAGATGGGCAATTTCCTCCCACACCATTTACAACCTCTCTAAAACCTGCTGGAGGGTCAGCTATGAGTCAATACTGACTCAGTGGCAATAAGATAATGATGAATGTATAACTTGGGCAATATTACGGTATTAGCAGATTTATAAAACATGTATTTATTACACATTAATATATACAGTTGCTTTTAATTGCATAATATACTACGACTTAGCAAGACTCATGGTTATACAAATCAATATTATATATTTTAAAGTAAAAATCTAATAAACACACTGGGGTTTTTTTTTACCTGCTTTCCATAAAACTCTTTCTTTGTCACTACTATGTAGATTATAACAAATTATGGCTAACATGAGAACAACAGGAATCCTAAACACTTAATTGTGCTCATGAGAAACTAGACCTAGAAGCTGCTGTCTGAACAAGGAAACATTTCGTGGTTTAAAATCAGGAAAAATGTGCAACATGGTTGTATCCTTTCTCCATATCCATTCAATCTGTATGCTGAGCAAAGAATTCAAGAAACTGGACTATCTGAAGAAGAACATGTCATCAGGATTGGAGAAAGGCTCATCAACAACCTGCATTATGAAGATAACACAACCTTATTTGCACAATATAAAGAGGACTTGAAACACTTCCTGCAGAAGAGCATTACTGCTTATATCTCAGCATCAAGAAAAATTAATAAAATCTTCATCATTGGATCAATAAGAAACAGTATGATAGAGAAAAGATTGAGGTTGTCAATGATTTTCTTTCACTTGGATCCACACTCAATATGCACAGTAGCAGCGGTCAAAAAATCAAAAGACACAGTTCACTGGGAAAATATGCTGTCAAAAGCCTCTCTAAAGGGCCAAAGAGCAATGTTGCCATTTAAAACACTAAGGTGAGCCTGATCTAAGTTGTTGACTTGGAAGTAATTTTTCAGTTTCCCTATGCATGTGAAACTTGAACAGTAAGAATAACAGAAAAATCAGTCTTTGAATTGTGGTGTTGGAGAGGAGTACCGAATATTCTTATTCTGCCAAAGAATAAACAAGCCTGTTTTGTTTGGAAGGTCTTGGAGGAAATGCAACCAGGGTGCTCTTTACAGACATGGACTGTGTAGCTTCATACTTTAGAAATGTTAGGAGGGGCCAGCCCTTGGAAAAGGGCATCGTGCTGAGACAGGTAGAGGAGTAGAGAAAGAGAAGACCATCAAGAGTATGGAGAGACACAGCGACTGTAACAATGGGCTCAAGCATGTCTGATATGGCACAGGCTACGACAAGGTTCAGGCCTGTTGCTGACAGGGTCACTAGGCATTCTAGTTGGCTCGATGACACCTAACAACAACAACACCACACTGGGGGAAGACAAATTCAAGACAAAAATAAGGAAAAATGGAATGAATTAGCCTATTTTAAAGTTAAGTTGGATTTTGTTCTGAGTTCCTTTAAAATATTTATTTGGAAATCAGAATACATTGTTATAAAAAGGATTACATGATGATAGTTTCTATGGCTAGCCAACTAAAACTGTATTGATATTTATAATCTAACTTAAGATTGATATCTAAGGCTTGAGGGAAACGAGATATGTGATATAGAGATGGAAAAGTGGTAGAATTTTTATGAGCCAGAGCCAGCCCTAGGCAAGACAAAACAAAACACCCCCCCCCAAAAATGGGAAAAATTTAGGTTTGACTGGTGTTGACTTTCCTTTTTACACTTTTCTTCTAGGAATCCAAGATCCCTCAGGCTCTCTTAAATGCTTCCCATCCTGTGACTTCTCACTCAACTCTGCCTACTCTTAATATGAACTATGCTTTTAGAATCATCCATCAGATTCATTATCTCAGTGATTTGAGAAGTATGATCTTTGCACTACCTGCATCAGAATCACCTGGAATGCAAGTTAAAACCATAGTTCTGGATCTTACCCTATAATAATCGAGTCAGGATATTCAAGGGCTCTATCTGTATTTAAAACAAGCTCCTTGAATCATTATGCATATTTAGTCATTTAAAAGTATTGTTGTTGTGTACCACAAAGTTGGAACCAATCCACAGGCAGCCCTCCAGCAGGTTTTCAGAGGCACTTAATTGCACGGGAAGGAGATTGTCTATCTTTCTCCCAAGGAATAGGTGGTGGCCTTGAACCATGTGCCTTCGGGATTTCAGTGCAGCTTCTTGCCACTAGGTCACCAGAGCTCCCTAATTTAAAAAGTTGTGGAATGCATTATCACACATGTAAAGGGATTAAAACAAAACAAAAACCACCCCTCTTCTTTCATCTGAAAAGCCAATCATGTGAATTTGTGATGCTCAAATTTAGGCCTACATGTTGAGCTCATTCAGGAAGATTGTTGTGTATTGTCGAGTCAAAACAAACAACAAACCTATAGCTGACTTTCCAGTGGGTTTTCAGAGACAGTAAATTGCATGGGAGGAGACTGTCCATCCTTCTTCTGCAGAGCAGCTGGTGGATTTGAACCACATGCCTTTGGGATTTCAGGGCAATTTCTTATCATGAGGCCATGAGAGCTCCATTAATAAAGACTGTGGGGTCTCAATCTCAGAATTTCTGATTTGTTTGGTATGTTGTTTTTGTTATGTGCCGTTGAGTTGCTTGCGACTCATAGTGACCCTATGTACAACAGCCCTAAACTCTGCTCTGTCCTGTGCCAATCACACTATCTCTGATATACCCATCCTGATTACCCCAGTCACTGAATCAGTCCACTTCATAGAGGGCCTTCCCCTCCTGCACTGTCCCTCCACCCTACCAAGCATGGTGTCCCTCTCCAAGGACCTGTCTCTCCTCACAACATGTCCAAAGTATGTTAGACGAAGCCTCAGAATCCTTGCCTCCAAGGAGCCGCCCGGTTTGACCCTTTCCAGGACGAATCTGTTTTCCTAGCAGTCCATGGTATTCTCAATACTCTTCTCCAGCACCACAGCTCAAAGGCATCAATTCTCCTTCTATCCTCCTTGGTC
>NW_006399854.1:3512990-3514168 GCF_000299155.1 Elephantulus edwardii | reverse complement strand
GTGTCAGAGGCGGTGAGGTTGGCGCAGGATAGAGCAGGGTTTAGGGCTGTTGTGCATAGGGTCACTATGAGTCGGAAACGACTCGACGGCACATAACCACAACAACAGACTCTGTTTGGAAGCAGTAGGGGACATCCACTTCTTAAACAACATGCCTCCAAAAACTCTATGAACTTTGATAAATGTCGATAGTTATAGAAATCTTCAAGGCCTTTTGTTCATAAGGTCACTAAGAGTTGTACTAGACTCAAAGGCAATCAACAACAACGACGACAACTCTGTAGAATCCACAGACATTTACAATTTAGAAAGAGGATTGTTGACTAACTCAGACAATAGTGTATCACAGAATGAAAAATGGGCATGTGGGGAGGGGGGCAGAGCGAACATCTGGGCGTGTTAAGTTCTTTCTCTACTTAGGAGTCTGGAGTTTTCTCATAAATTGTTGTTATGTGCTGTCAAATCAGAACAGATTGATAGCTGAGCTGCCGGTGGGTTTTAAAAGGCTGTAAATCACACTGGAGGAGATTGTCCATCAAAAGATGGACTCCTCCAGAGTAACGTTTGTATTTGAACCATGTGTCCTTGAGTTGGCAGCACAACTTCTTACCCACTAGGTCACCAGAGCTTCCTATTTTCTTATAACTTGTTGTTTAACTGCCATCAAATTGATTACAATTCATAGTGACCCTATGAACCCTATGAATGGATCTGAACTCTGCCCTATGTTGCGCAAGCCTCATCATTTCTGATATACTTAAGCCCATTGCTATAGTCACTGTGTCAAACTGTCCTGTTGAAAATCTTCCTTTTTAAAAAAAAAATTTATTGTATGGATTTTAATGAACATTTACAGAGATTTCAGATTTCCATTCATTCATTGTTGCACTTTTCTCCCTGCCCAATCACCTCAATTCACTCTTCTCTTTGAAAAGTAAAAGAACAATTCTTTCATTGGTATACAATCCCCTCGCACCGCCCCCCCCCAACTGCCCCGAGTCCACTCCACTATGCAACCTTAATTCTGGACTCTTGTGATAACTGTAATCATATATCACTTTTTAATTTTTCTCTCCCTCATCTGTTTCAAAGCAGTATACATAATTTATCCAGTTTTTCTCAGTCTGTCCCATTCTACAGCAGTGGCACTATGCAGTATTTGTCCTTTTGTGACTGAG
>NW_006399854.1:3505682-3512655 GCF_000299155.1 Elephantulus edwardii | reverse complement strand
ACTTTCCATAGTGGTTGCACCATTTTACACTCCCACCAACAGTGAATAAGGGTTCCAGTTTCTCCACAACCTCGCCAGCATTTGTTGCTAACTGTCCTGTTAAATTTTGCTATTCTTACTGGGGCGAGATATATCTCACAGTTGTTTTGATTTGCATCTCTCTTAGAGCTAGGGATTTTGAACATTTCTTCATGTCCCTGTTGGCCATCTGAATGTCTTCTTTGCTGAAGTGTGTGTTCATGTCATGTGCCTATTTTTCAATTGGATTATTTACCTTTAGCTTGTTGTGGTGGAAGATCGTCCTTTTATTCACTACCGACCCTCCACCTTTCCTTTTCTAAGAACTTGTCTCTCCTGACAGCATGCCCCAGTATGTCAGACGAAGTTTTACCATCCTTGTCTGTAAGGAGCACCCTGGTTGCACTTTCCCCAAGATAGACGTGTTTGTTCTCTTGGCAATCCATGGCATATTTAGTACTTCACAACACCACAGCTCAAAGACATTTATTCTTCTGTCTCATAAACAGGGTCCTATTTTTCAAAGCTACTTTACTTCTGAACCTATGAGTTCTTGAAAATCCTAAATCTTCTTTAAGCTATTCCAAGACCAGTGATTGTAAAACTAAACTTGCTAAGGAAAATATAACATGGAAACTATATCTCTTTTGGAATAGTTCTTTTCTGGGTACCTCTGACAATGCTCCATTTATTTAGAATTTGCTTGTGCTAGAATTGCACTTTGGCCACAAGAGGGCTCTCCTAACATTATGTAAGTGAATACTTCCAGCGTGAGAGAGAATTAGTAGGATTCCTTTAACATGAAAAGAATGGAAATCAAGTTTGATAAAACTTGTGATTAGAGAGTTTATATGTTATTTCTTTATTAGTTTCTCTGAGGTGAAACAAAGTCTTAAAATTATGGCTTGATAAATAAATAAGAACAATTTCTTAAATAAGCTCGTATGAGTCTTTCCTGTAACTGTTGGCTAATAAAATTTGTAATATTCATAAACACTGCCAGTTGTGTTAGGGCAGAAGTATGAATAAAATAGTGAGTTCTTTAAAAAACTAACCACGAATTTCAGACTCGGGGTTTGTAGTTCTTTTGTTGTTATTTAATTTTACTTTCTTGGAAAAAGGTACATACAGAGTGTTTCTTGAAGGCAAGGTTGGTGTAGTTTCGTTTCACATACTTTGGTAGTGTTATTAAAAGAGGTTATTCTGTTGAAAGGAGCAATATATTTGGGAATGTGAAGGGACAGCAAAGAAGAGGAAGACCCTCAATCACATGGACTGACACAGTAATTGCCACATTGGGCTTGTGGAGGTCAGAGATTATAAGGATGGTACAGGATAGGACAGAGTTCAGTTCTGTTGTTCAGATGGTTGCTATGAATTGCACTCAACTTGATAGCACCTAACAACAACAAAACATGACACTTTAACTTATACTTAAAATTCCATACAAAAGACTATTTTTTCCGCTTTTATAGATGAAGATATGAGACACAAGTCTCAAACATCTCTGCATATCAATCTAGTCTTGAAAAATGAGGACGCTTACAGGGAAAAGAAAATTTTTAAATAGACAATACGATTTCTCTCTCTAACTGCTATTGATTCAGAATTGACACACAACTAACCCCCCAGTGGGGTTTCAGAGGTTGTAAAAGGCACAGGAGGAGATTGCCTGTCCTACTCTTGAAGTGCAGCTGGTGGATTTGATCCACTTGCTTTTAGATTGGCAGCATAGTTCCTTCCTCACCTGCCAAGTCACCAGAATCCCTCAAATAACTAATATGGATTGAAGCTCAACATAAAGAAAACAAACATTCTCACCACTTGGCTGATTGGCAGCATCATGATGGGTGGTGAAGAGATTGCAATTGTCAACAACTTCAGTTTGCTTGACTCTACAATCAACACTCTTGGCACCAGCAGCCAGGAAATTAAAAGATGAATTGCATTAGAAAAGTCTGCTGTCAGAGACCTCTCTGAAGTAATGAGGAGCAACGATGTCAGTCTGGAGATAAAGTTCACCTGACACAGGTCATGGTCTTTGCAGTTACTTGTTATGCATCAGAAAACTGAGCAATGACTATGGGTGATAGAAGAATTGATGCCTTTGAGCTTTGGTGCTGGAGATGAGTATTGAATATACCATGGACTGCTAGGAGAACAAACAGATTCATCCTGAAGAGGGTGAAGCCAGGCTGTTCCTTGGAGGCAAGGATATCTGAAGCTTTGTCTGACATACTTTGGACATGTTGTAAGGTGGGATCAGTCCTTGGAGGCAGGCATCATTCTTGGGAGGGTGGAAAAACAGCACAAGAGAGGAAGATGCTCGATGAGATGGATTGATTCAGTGACTGGGTAACGGGGCTAGGTGTATCAGAGACAATAAAATTGGCACAAGATAGAGCAGGGTTTAGGGCTGTTGTAAATAGGGTTACTATAAGTCGCAGGCAACTTGACAGCACATAATAACAACAACAAACTAGTAAAATCAGATAGCCTAGAGGGTGAGGAATTGTGCTGTTAACCCAAAGACAAGGAGTGTGAATCCACCAGTAGCTCCATTGAAGAAATATTGGGCAGTCTCCTCCTATTCAGTTTACCCCTCTGAGAAGGGTCGGCTATGAATCAGTTCTGACTGGGTGATACGATTTTAAACCAAAAGGTTGTGGTTCAACTCCACCAGCTAGCTGCTCCATTGGGGAAAGATGGGGCAGTCTGCTTTTGTAAAGATTGTTGCTGCTGCTATGCTATCCAGTGGGAACTGACCCAAAGCTGTTCCTCTAGCGGGTTTTCAGAGGCAGCAAATCAGACAGGAGGAGATTGTCCATCCTTCTCCCTTCGAGCATCTGGAGTAGGATTTGAACTATACACCTTTGGGACTGCAGTGCAGCTTCTTACTACTAGACCATCAGAGCTCTCCATAAAGATTGTTGCTATTATGTACCATAGAGTTGGTACCAACCCATAACTGACCCTCCAGAGGGTTTTCAGAGGCAGTTAAGCACATGGGAGAAGATTGCCCATCCTTCTCACTCAGAGCAACTGGTGAACTCTAACAGTGTGCCTTCTGGATTGGAGCACAGCTTCTTGTCCCTAGGCCACCAGGGCTACCTCCTTGTAAAGATTGTTGTTGTTGTTGTTGTTGTTATTGTTATGTTGAGTAGCTTGCAACTCATACTGACTTTATGTACAACAGCCCTGAACTCTGCTCTATGTTGTTGTTGTTGTTGTTGT
Organism: Elephantulus edwardii; assembly: GCF_000299155.1. Taxonomy (NCBI): domain Eukaryota; kingdom Metazoa; phylum Chordata; class Mammalia; order Macroscelidea; family Macroscelididae; genus Elephantulus; species Elephantulus edwardii. The sequence continues at coordinate 3,509,403 of NW_006399854.1, read as the reverse complement.
TATTGTTATGTTGAGTAGCTTGCAACTCATACTGACTTTATGTACAACAGCCCTGAACTCTGCTCTATGTGTGCCAACCTTATTGTCTCCGACACACCTATCCCCGTTACCCCAGTCACTGAATCAATCCATCTCATCGAGGGTCTTTCTCTCTCTTATGCTGTCCCTCCACCCTTTCAAATAAGATGTCTCTCTCCAAGGACAGGTCGCTCCTTGCAACATGTCCAAAGTATATAAGACGAAGCCTCAAAATCCTTGCCTCCAAAGAGCAGCCTGATTTCACTCTCTTTAGAATGAACCTGTTTGTTCTCATAGCAGCCCATGGTATATGCAACACTTCTCTCCAGCACCACAGCTCAAAGACATCAATTGTCCTATCATCCTTAGTCATTGCACCTCTTTTCTGATACATGGCAAGTAATTGCAGAGACTATAGCCCCGTGAAGATTACAATCTAGGAAATCCTATGGGATAGCTCTACTCTATATTATAGGGTTTTTACAAGTTAGTATCAACTGGATACCAGTGGTATATTTCCTAGCCATACCAAAGAAAAGAAACCTTGAAAAAGAAAGTAAAATCACTTTGCTTGGTAGAGAATCATGTCTGTTTTCACAGGTACAGTCATATAGGGCCAAGTGTACAGCCATATAGGTACCCATACTTAAAGGGACCCAATGCTTGGTTTAATGCTCACTGTTGTCATTTTGAATTATTAGTAATTTTCATTTTGCACTGAGTCCCCAAAATGATGTAACTAGTCTTTAAGGCAATAAATAATAATCTCTCAATCTCTTGTTTGTCTTTTAAGAGTAGCTGTTTTCAGTCTTGGTTGCACTTCAGCATCACTGGGGAGTTTTAGAAAATTCCAGTGCTCAAGCTGCCTCCAGACCAATTACATGGAAGTCCTCAGGAGTGGCTTCAGGCATTGACATTTTAGAAAGGTCCTCGGAAGATTCTAGGGTACAGCCCAGGCTGACTAACAAAGCAAGCTTCGGGTCTAATTTATAGAACCGTCCTTTCACACCAAAGCAATCCCCTGCTTGAATTGTTCTTGCTGTTGAACAGGCTTGCAAAAGTTTGTATTCTTTACACAGGCTTTGTATGTTAGAAGAACAAAAGTATATGAAATCTGAGTCCTTTATATGATGCTTTATTTTTATTGCTTTTACTGTAAAAATTGTAGAGTTATAAAGATAGCCATTTTTCTTAAATATAGGTCTAATTACATTTGTGTTTCCTTTAAAGAAGGAAATTGATTCACTTTGGAAAGCAAAGCCTCAGATATCTACTACACTCTGATGAAAACAGAAAGGAGGAAAATGTATAGATTTTCCTATCCTTTGCTAATGATTGTTGGGTACCACCCTGTGGGCAGGGTTGCATCAGGTTACATTAAATTCTTCTTTCTGATCTAAAGGCTATTTTCCTTTTTTTTAGACTAATTGTTTTGGGTTTTTGTTGGGGTTTTTTTTTTTTCTTTACTGGTCACCTGTGGGCTTTAGTAGTAATCTAGAAGCGTATGGTCTCAATCCTTCTGGATTACAGGAATTGAAGGCCCCAATTAGAGAGCTGGGGTCCTGCAAGGACAAATCCTTTAAACCTTAATTCACTGGGGGCTTTCTCTGAACAGAAGCTGTTTTTCTTCCTTCAACCTATTTGTGCCCTTACACAACCCAATATAAGGGATTGTTTTCTCCTTCTTAACACGTCTTCTTAAAACTATGTTTGTTGTTGTTGTTGCTGCTATGTGCCGTCGAGTCACCTTTTTTAAAAAAAGCTAAGTTTATATAACTTTAGAGATTTGTTTCAACCATAAATGTTTTATCTTATGTTAAATCTTTCCTTTGACTGGATATTGAACAGGGAAAGTAATTTAATCACAAAGTAATTAAATATTTTATGGAAATACTAAGCTGAAGTCCCCAGAGAGACAAAAAAACCCCCAGAATAATCCTTTGGCTCTTGGTGCTGAGAGATTAAGAACCACAGGGAGGCAGCGTTTTACTGCTAATTTATAGTTAAATCAGAAATAAGGGGTAACAGTGAAGCCAACAATTAGAGTCAGATATTTTTATATTAAATAGTTTATTTTTAGCAAAGAAACTCTGATAATAGTGACCAAGGTAATTTCTGTATATTATTTCCAACTTTGAAATGTGATTTTATTTTTCTTTATATATAGTTTGAAGTATTAAGATGCATTTGTGTGTGGGGTGTGTGTGTGTGTGTGTGTGTGTGTGTGTGTGTGTGTGTGTACTGTTAAATTGGATCTGACTGGTATAGGAGATTGTCCCTCCTTCTCCAGCAGAGCATCTGGTGAATTCGAACCGCACACCCCTGGGATTGGGATTGCAGTGCAGCTTCTTGCCTAGTGGCCATCAGAGCTCCCTAAGATGCATATTTTTAAAATAAAATTTTTATTTTATACTGGTTTACTTACAAAGTATGTATACATTGTTTTTCACACTAGATCTTTCCCATTTCCTCTACCCACCCCTCCCTCTACCCATCAAATTATGCAACCCTATGATTAAGCCCCTCTTCCCCGCCCATCCTCACCCCCTGCTCTCCCTCCCTCTTCTCCCACGGGGCTCCTCATACACATTTTACTAGTTTTCTATTTCTACAATAATAGTCTTATATAGTATTTGTCCTTATAGGACTGAGTTAGTTCACTTAGCATACTGCTCTCCAGTCCCTCCCAAGTTAGGTAGTTTTTAGAGTCATAAAGTACTATTTAATGAGCACCTAGTCAGTAACAGACATTATTCCAGATGTTTTGCACATATTATCCCTAAGCTTCAAAATAAAAATACAATTTAGGTATTATTGTTCCACTTTTTAGATGAGGGAACTGAGACCTGGAAAAGTTAAATAAATTTCCCTAGGTTACAAACTCTGTTCTTTTGACTATTACATATAGTTTGTAAAAAGTGTAGGCATAGGTTTTTACAGTAAGGCAGTGGGTTGAAAACATATTGTCTACATGGAAATACCAGGGTGAAATTAAACTACTGAGTAATAAACAGACCAATAGTTTGTTCATGAGGTTCTGACCTGAGCATAAAGTTAAAATATGAACATCATTGAAAGATAATTCAACAAGGAAAAATATTTTCCTTCTTACACCATGGACCTTTGCCATGGTCCTTGACTATCTGGATTTGTTATATGCTAGGTTATATCCTTGGTATTCCAGTAAGAAGGAAATTCTTTTGAAAATGTGTCCTCGTCAGTCAAGGATAGCTTTCTTTCTATAATTAAACAAAGTCTTCTTTCTACACTCTGGAGGGAACAAGGCCTACTCCCTGTTCGTTTCACTGTTAAAATTACAGATATATAAAACAACTATGAGATATCATCTCACCCCAGTCAAATTAGCAAAATTTAACAGAACAGCAAGCAACAAATGCTGGCAAGATTGTGGAGAAACTGGAACCCTTATTCACTGTTGGTGGGAGTGTAAAATGGTGCAACCACTGTGGAAAGCGGTATGGCGCTTTCTCAAAAATCTGCAAAAAAGAGATACCATTTGACCCAGCAGTTCCACTACTGGGAATCTACCCCAAAGATACCATAACTGACATCCAAGCAGATATATGCACACCCATGTTTATCACGGCTTTGTTCACAATAGCAAGGAGTTGGAAACAACCTAAGTGCCCATCAACAAACAAATGGATGGATAAGCTGTGGTATATTCACACATGGAATACTA
>NW_006399854.1:3493112-3503396 GCF_000299155.1 Elephantulus edwardii | reverse complement strand
ATGATTTAGATCCTCCCAGAAGAGCTGTGTTACTGGTAAGTATATTTGTTTTCTCCTGGACAAGAGCCTACTATTTGGTCCTAAAAGCCTTCAGAGGTCCCAACTCTTCTCACTATTTCTTAGTTGTTGGAATTGACAGAAAACCTCATAAGCAGTTCCTTACTTCACCTCTGCCTTGCAGGCGGACTTCTGAGTTGTAAAACAACCCAGTGGTAGATGGAATTTGCTCCAGGACTTAAGAACAATATGACATAGTAGAGCCGCTACATCTTGTGGTTCCTAACCTTTATACTATAACAGACAAAGTGCTAGTCAATAAGGCCTTTTATTTTAAGAACTACCTTCCCTCTGTAATTTGATTTGTGCCACTATTAGAGCCTCTACTTGGAATATTATTGCTTTTTAATTTTTGACTCATGTACTTTTAACTTGTTAGTTAAATTTGTGTCTCCTAGGCTGCAAGAGTTCCATGATACATCTTCAAGGATATGAACGTGTACAGCTAAGCACAATTGATAACATTGCTTCTAAATTCCAAAATCAATCTCCCCAATAGTCTACGTGTTTCCTATTGCCAAAGGGGCCCTTTAGAGTAGTGAGGGAAGATCTTCACCCTGAAACCTACAGCATCCCTTTTAAGCAGGAAGTAGCTAAGAGAATATGCTGTCCTCTTTTCCTTATGAATCAGGGAGGAGTGATAGGGAATGGCAAAGGACACACTGACAAAGGAGATTAATCAGAAATGGCTTTGACAAGCACTGTGGCAATTGGACAATTAAAACAGACTTTCAAGGGGGAAAATAAAGAGGAACGGACTCGGAGGGGGGAGGGTAGAGAAAATAGTGTAACAATGAATGAATGGAAACCAAAAATCTCTGTAAATGTTTATTAAAATGAATGAAATTTAATAAAAAAATTACAGATATACACAGAACTGCCTTCTAATCACACATATTGAATAACCCCATAATTAAAGCAATTTTATCATATTTTCATTTCAAAACATTGCTAATAGATACAACTACAGCTGTGCCTCTTTCTCTGTGGGGCCAGGACAAGTAGGAATCACTTGGGAGCCAGGGGAATGCACAGCATTGGTCAGGGCTGGGGGTGGCTATTTGGCAACTAATAAGTTGCTAATAGATTTCAGCTGTGTCTCTAATGCCTTCTACATTAATGGGCATTTAATGGCATCCTATGAATTTGTCTTGGCAATAATCATTGTGTGCCTGCATTCAATTTAGCAAACACTTATTACATGCTTGATCTGACCTACTGTCCTGAGTAAAGGAACAAAGAACTAAAGGGGCTATCAGTGACTGCCCGTATACTGTATCACAGACTCTTATTCTCCACTTATAAATATATCAATAGTACTGAAAGAGGTTTTAGAAAATATGCAGCTCAGTCTCTTCCTCCTCATTTCACTTCCTTAGTGCATTAGTAAGAGAAAACCAAGGCCTGAGATAAAGTGGTATGTGAAGGATTCTGTTCAAACCAATAAAAATATGAGAAGGGAGAAAATAACATTCAAGACTCACACATTCTTGCAAGGGGAGAAAAAAATTTAAGTGCTGCCTATTGGGGTGGAAAACACAGAGAGATCTCGGTTTGATTTCTACTTCTATATGTGTATCTTTGAACATTTACCTTCTCTTAATCTCAGTTTTTTTCATTTTAACAAGCTTTACGTAGTTTCTCCATTCAGATGGTCTTCATTTCTCTCCAGGTAACTTGCATGATACCATAACTTTCTGACTTTTTCTCCTTTTCTGATTGTTCATTATCTCCCTTAATAATCTTTCCTCCTCTAGCTATCTCTTAAATTTTGGATGTTTGATTTGATTAAAGATTCTATAGAAACATTCTAATCAAAAAGTAGGAAATAGAGAACAGAATTAAAAATCTAATGGATTCCAAACATTTTGTATCCATTGATATTGGATGAACTCTCAAAATGATTGCCTTGAGAGAATTTTTAGACCAAAAGTATTCCTAAAGTCTTCTTTAAATCAAGCAATAGATTATATTAACCAGTAAAGAATGTCTGCCTCAAGCTTTGTGAGATATATATATTTTTTTTACATATATTTTCATTAAATTTCTAACAACAACTTAAAAAGTAGATGAGAAACTAAGAAAGCAGTCAGTTTATGCTGATGGAATAATGTGGAAAAGAGAATTAAAATTATCACAAAACTTAAAGAATATGATCAATGTCTCTGAATTATACCTGTTGAATGAGCATATGGTTTTTTAATAACAACAAAACAAAGTCATTTTTTAAAAATGGCAAAATTCTTAAAACTTGTGCTAGGCAGTCTTCTCTTAGTTATCAACTCTCTTTCCTCAGGTAGTTACATCCACCTCTGTCTATAGACTGATGGCCCCTAAATCTATATTTCATGCCCTGAAATTTCTCCTGAACTATTAGTAAATGTTCCCATTTGTCTGCTTAATAGCTTTTCCTTGATGTCCCTTCCAAACCAAATCAAACTCTCTGCCATTGAGTCAATTCCAACTTATAGCAAGCCCGTGGGATAGAATATAGTTGCCCAATGGAGTTTCTAAGGCTGCAAATCTTTATGGAAGCTGATTGTCTCACCTTTCTCTCATGGAACAGCTGTTGGGCTCAAGCCATCTATCTTTTTGTTAGCAGACAAAAGCACTAACCGCAGTTTTGCCAAGGCTCCTGATGTCTCATAGGCAAACTCCACATGATCATCCTCTAAGTCTGCTTCTCTTCTATTATTTGTTGTTTCAATAAATGTTGGCATGATTCACTGAGTTTCCCAAGTCAGAAACTAAAGTGTCTCTCGTATCCAATCACCTGCCAGGTCTTTTATCTCCTACCCACTGAATATCTCTGGTATCCATAAGAGTCCCCATCCCTAGCATCATCCTGTTGTCACCATGGTCTCCCAGATTTCCATCACTGCTCTCCATGATGAATACTACAGTCTCCTAAATGATCATGTTGCTTCAAATCTTACTCTCCTTCTCACATTAAGTGTAGAGTGAACTATAATGCAAGTACATCTAATCATGAAACATCTCTATCTGAAACTCTCGATGGTTTTCATTGTCCTTAGACAAAATCCAAAGTTGCGTATCAGGGTAGAACATTTATTATTCTGTGCAACTGGCACTGAGATTTTTCTTATTATGGAGAAAATTATCTTTGTTAATAAAAATGTTTTAGTAAACTCTTTGGAATGAGATGGGAGAAGCTCTAATGATATGAGATGCCAAAGTAACAAAATAGTTGTAAATGGAAATGTGATCTCTGTGGTAACCCTTAAGGTGAAGTGGCTGAGGACTATAGAAACTCAAATTCTAGTATTCACTTTCCCCCTTTTCAATATTAAGATATTTAATTTTGGTTTTGGTAAAAGTTTACACAGAGAATTAGGTTCCAATTCAACAACTTACACAGTTTGTTGGCTACTATGAATCATATTTAACTTGCTGACATCTCACAACAATAACACAATTTCTTCAGTGACAGTGGTTATGCATTTTTTACTTTGTTTTGTGTTACAATAATATAATTCTTGCATATCATCTCTAAAATCATCTACTTTTACAAATTACCTGAATATATGGGTGATGATGTGTGTGCATGAACTATTAGATGAATCTGTACATGTAAATGAAGAAAAAAATTCTTCCCATGTCTTCATTATGGAGGACTAAAGCCATATTCATTCACCTTAGTAACGATTCCTTAATGGAGTAACCTAATTGGGACAAGAATTCAGAGATAATGGCATAAACCCACTGAAAATTTACTGAAATCCTGGGGAAAGCACTGGACTTTCCAAACTCTTGTAGGATTGTTGTTCCGGTATGGTTTTTCTAGCCTACATTGGTATATGCTTATCTACTGTATCCTTCATTACTCCTTACTCTCTCTCTCTCTTTTTATCATTATTATTAATTTTAATAGACATTTACAGAGGTTTTGGATTTCCATTCATTCACTGCAGCACTTTTCTTCCTGCCCATCCCTCCCCACCAGCTCACTCCCCGCTCCGAAAAGGAAAAGAAAAAAAAATTCCTTCATTAGTATAAAATTCCCACATCCCTTCCCCCCACCCCCCCACCACGAGTACACTTCTCTATGCAACCTTAATTCTGGATTCCTCTGCTAACCATAATAATCATATATCACCTCTAATCTGTTCTTTCCCTCATCTGTTTCAATACAATATACATAATTTATCCAGTTTTTTCTGTCATACCCCAACCCTGATGTCAAACCCATTCTACAACAGTGGCACCATGCAGCATTTATCCCTTTGTGACTGAGATATTTCACTCAGCATAATGTCCTCCAGGGTCACCCACTTTGAATAATATTACATGAGTTCCTTGTTTTTCAATGCGGCGTAGTATTCCATTGTGTGGATATAGCACAGCTTCTCTATCCAATCATTTGTTGATGGGCCCTTAGGTTGCTTCCAACTCTTTGCTATTGTAAACAAAGCTGGGATAAACATGGGTGTGCATATATCTGCTTGGATGGCAGACATGGTCTCTCTGAGGTATATTCCCAGTAATGGGGATTGCTGGGTCAAATGGTATCTCTATTTGCAATTTTTTGAGAAAGCGCCACACCGCCTTCCACAATGGTTGCACCATCTTTCATTCCCACCAACAGTGAATAAGAGTTCCAGTTTCTCCACATCGTCGTCAGCATTTGTTGCTTGCTGTTCTGTTAAATTTTGCTGTTCTTACTGGGGTGAGATGATATCTCATAATTGTTTTGATTACTGTCTCTCTCTCTTAAGAACCATTTCTCATTTTCTTCCTTCTGGATTTTATGCTCCAGCCCTATTGAATTTCTTCCAGTTTTTCAGATTGATAGAAATCCTAGCTTACTTCCAGGCTTTTGCAAATACAACTCTTTCCACATGGAGCAAGTCTTTCTCTATTTGTTACTGGGCTAATGTTATTTTTACTTCAGATTTCCATTTAAATGTCATTTCCTCTGGAAACTATCTTTTTATTTATGTTGTGAGGAAAGACCGGTCCTTGGAGAGGGACATCATGCTTGGGAGGGTGGAGGGACAGCGCAGGAGGGGAAGGCCCTCTATGAGGTGGATTGATTCAGTGACTGGGATAATCAGGATGGGAGTGTCAGAGACAGTGCGATTGGCACAGGACAGAGCAGAGTTTAGGGCTGTTGTACATAGGGTCGCTATGAGTCACAAGCGACTCGACAGCACATAACAACAACAACAATTCTGTTTACAAACGTAGGCTTTAGATGGATTAAGTACTTGATCTATACGGGAAGCCTAAAACAATATAAGACAAATAACTTCATGGCCTAGGGTGGGGAAGTAAAAATCCCAAGGAGAAATCTGATAAAGTGTGAGCAATTCTTTCAAAAGATAGCAAACAGTAGGGACAAAGATAAAAGGTTGGAAAGATCCTTATAAGGACATAATCCATAGAAATATCAAACTACTCCTGCAAAACAGCAAGGAATGGACAAGAACTCCCTGAACAACAGGTGTGAGTAAGCAATTTATAGAAGAAGATATCCAAAAGGTTAACAGCAAATAAAGAGATTGCCAAAGTCATGAAAATGAGAGATAGGAAGAGAGCATTATATATGCACCAACTACCAGCCATGAACCATTTGAGTGATATCAAGTGTTATCAAAGAATAAGGAACCATGACACCCTCCTTAGAAGACTGCTGTAGTTGTTTTGGAGAACAGTCTGCATTGGGCAAACCAGCTGCCAAAGAAAGTGTCTTTAAAGTGCTAAAGAGCAAAGATGTCACTTTAAAGGCTAAAATATACCTGCCCTAAGCCATAGTATTTTAATTACTTCATATGCATGAATACGGAAGACCAAAAAAAGAGCTGATTCCTTTGAATTGTAGTGTTGGCAAAGGGTATTGGATGGTCAGGTATGGTTTTTCTAGATAGTTACCTAGTAGACCACCAAGAAAACAAATAAATCTATCTTGAAAGAAGTGCATGGAGAGTGCTCCTTAGAAGCAAGGATGGTGAAACTTCACCTCACATACTTTGGGCACGTTGTCAGAAGGGGCAGGGTTTCATTTTGTAGTATATAGGTTGCTATGTGTCAGATTTGACTCAGTGTCTAACATGCCCCTATCGAGAAGCTCAGGTAGAGTAGTGTGTTCTGAAGTAAGCTACTGGCTAATGAAAAGCTTAGCAATTTGGACCCACTAGCCAATTCACAGAAGAAATGTAGGTAATCTCCTCCCATAAGGATTTACAGATTTGGAAACATGTAGGTTTCCATGAGTTGACATTAACTTGAGGCAGTGGTAGTATTAGCTCCCATGAAAGGAACCAGGATGACACAAGAAGTTTGCAATAACCTAATAACCTAAAGGTTGTTAGTTCAAGGCCATGCAGCAGCTCCAGTAAAGTAGGGCCTGGCATTTTACTTACATAAGGATTATAGTCAAGCCCCTATTGAACTGTGCTACTCTGTAAGGTATAGGATAAGATCTATAGCATAAAACCACTTATGACAATTAAAAATATAGATTAAACAACATTGTTGTTATTTTTAACTGTGGTCAAATCAAATATAACTCATATCAACCTTATGAACAGCAGTTCTGAACCCCGTCTTATACTCTGCCATCCTCATCTAACATACATGAGCCCATTGCTGCAGTCCCTGTGTCAATCCTCTGGTTGAGGGTCTTCCTTTCTTTCACTGACTCTCCATCTTTCCAAGTATGATGTGTCTCTCCAAAGAATAGCCTCTCCCAGCATTGTTGTTTACCATCAAATCAGAACTGACCCATAGCTGAACCTCTAGCAAGTTTTCAGAGACAATTAATTACTTGGGATGCTGCCCAGCCTTCTCCCATGGCGCAACTGTGGATTCAAACCATGTGCCTTCAAGAGTGCAGTGCAGCTTCTTACCACTTGCTGCCAGAGCTCCCTAGTGTTGTTGTTATGTGTCATAGAGTCACCTGAAACTCATAGCAACCTTTTGCACAACAGCTCTGAACCCTGTCCTATTCGGAGCCAATCTCACTGTCTCTGACACATCTACCCTCATAGCATCCCAGTTGTTGTGTCATTCCATCTCATCCAGGATCTACCTCTCCTGTTTATTCCCTCCACCCTTCCAAACATGGTGTCCTTCTCCAAAGACTGGTCTCTCCCAGTAACATGCCCAAAATATGTGAAATGGAGCTTCAAAATCCTTTCCTCGGCAACAACCGGACGAGCAACGACGGCGGGCCAGAGTGATGGTGAAGATGGCAGCGGCGGGCAGTAAGGGCGGCCGGGCGCCTACACAGCTCAAGACTGACAAGGCCAGCGACCAGCACGGAAGCGGTGGTGGTGGTGGCACAGGATCCGGGAGAATTACGACGATCCGCCTAAAACTCCTGCCTCGCCAGTTGTTCACATCAGAGGCCTGATTGATGGTGTGGTGGAGGCTGACCTCATTGAGGCTTTACAGGAATTTGGACCCATCAGTTACATGGTGGTAATGCCTAAAAAGAGACAGGCGCTGATGGAGTTTAAAGACGTGTTGGGGGCTTGCAATGCAGTGAACTAAGCAGCCGACAACCAAATCTACATTGCTGGTCACCCAGCTTTTGTCAATTACTCTACCAGCCAGAAGATCTCTTGCCCTGGAGATTCAGATGACTCTCGGAGTGTCCACAGCATACTGCTCTTTACCATCCTAAATCCCATCTACTCCATTACTATGGATGTTCTTTACACTATCTGTAACCCTTGTGGACCTGTCCAGAGAATTGTCATTTTCCAGAAGAATGGTGTCCAGGCCATGGTGGAGTTTGACTCTGTACAAAGTGCACAGCGGGCCAAGACCTCATTCAATGGGGCTGACATCTATTCTGGCTGTTGGACTCTGAAGATCGAGTATATAAAGCCTACACGCTTGAATGTCTTCAAGAATGATCAGGATACTTGGGATTACACAAACCCCAACCTCAGCGGACAAGGTGACACTGGCAGCAACCCCAACAATGCCAGAGACAGCCTCCACTCCTAGGAGATCACCCTGCAGAATATGGAGGGCCCGACGGTGGGTACAACAGCTATTATCATGATGAGGGCTATGCCCCCTCCCCCCACTACGAAGGGAGACAGATGGGCCCACCAGCGGGGGGTCACCGCTAGGGCCCCAGCCATTATGGCCCTCAGTATGGGCATCCCCAACCCCCTCCCCCACCACCCGAGTATGGCCCCCATGCTGACAGCCCCATGCTCACGGTCTATGGCTTGGATAAGTCTAAGATGAACTGTGATCGCGTCTTCAATGTCTTCTGCTTGTATGGCAATGTGAAGAAGGTGAAATTAATGAAAAGCAAGCCAGAGGCTGCCATGGTAGAAATGGCTGATGGGTATGCCGTGGACTGGGCCATCACCCACCTCAACAACAACTTCATGTTTGTGAAGCTGAATGTCTGTGTCTCCAAGCAACTAGCCATCATGCCTGGTCAGTCATATGGGCTAGAAGACGGGTCTTGCAGTTACAAAGACTTTAATGGCTCAAGAAACAATCGATTTTCCACCTCGGAGCAGGCAGCCAAGAACCGCATCCAGCACCCGAGCAATGTGCTGCATTTCTTCAATGCTCCCCTGGAGGTGACCGAGGAGAACTTGAAGCAGCCATCCTTCTGTGAAAGTGTTCTCAGGCAAGAGTGAACGCAGCTCCTCTGGGCTGCTGGAGTGGGAATCCAAGAGTGATGCCCTGGAGACACTGGGCTTCCTGAACCATTACCAGATGAAAAACCCAAACGGGCCATATCCATACACCCTGAAGTTGTGTTTCTCCACTGCTCAGCATGCCTCCTAATTAGGTGTCCAAGAAGACTCCCATCAGAGCAGGAAAAACAATTTTCGTTTTTAGGTTGCTTTCTCTTTTGTTTGGTGGGTATGGCTCTTTTTTGGTGTTTTTATTTCCTCTCCCCACCACCAGAAGTTCTTGTATTTCTTTTATTTAATACTAGGTTAGTAGAGGCTTAACCATAACAGAAATGCCGGCAGTCTTGAGGGGGTGGAGGAGGGGGACTGCTATCTCCCAAGATAAACCTTCACTTTTAAAAAAAATTATTGTACATGTGATTTTTTTTTCTTCCTCCCTGTTCATACATTTGTGCTACTTATGTACTCTTGGCACATTTCAATAAAATTGTTTGGAAAATTAAAAAAAAAATCCTTTCCTCGAGAGAACAAGTTGGTATCACCCTCTTCAGAATAGACATGTTTTTTCTTTTGACAGTCCATGGGATGTTCTATACTCTTCTCCAGCACCAGAACTCAAAGACATCAATTTTTCTTCGGTCATCCCTATTCATTGTCCAACTCTTTGATGCATAGCAAGTAATTGTGAAGATCACGACTTAGATCAAGTGCATCTTAGTCTTTAGACTGACATCTTTGCTTTTCAGCACTCTTGAAAGTCCCTGAAAGCAAACTATCCCAATCCAATTTATCTTTTGATTTCTGGGCTGCTGGTTCCAAGACTGTTGATTGTGGGTCCATGCAAACTAAAATTGTTGACAATCTCAATCTCTTCTCCATTTATCACGTTGCTGCCAATTGGCCCAATAGTGAGAATCTTTATTTTCTTGATGTTGAGCTTCAATGCATATTGAAGACTATGGTCCTTGACTTTCTGCAGAATTTGCTTCAGGTTTTCCTCAGTTTCAATGAGCAAGGTTGTGTCACCTGCTTAATACAAGTTGTTGATGAGTCTTCTTCCAATTCTGATGCCACATTCTTCCTCATAAAGCCTCCCAAATTATCTGTTCCGCATATAGATCAAAAAGACATAAAAGGATATAAATTAAACATATTGGCAGAAAGGAAAATGAAAGTGGGAGTTAAGGATATGGCACTTAGGTACTGTGTAATAGGTTCAAGTTTACAGCAGTCATATACACAATAGAATAAATCCTTACTCAATCCTGCACCATGCTCAGAATCACCACTGGGCCGAAACCTATTGCAATCACTGTGTTAATTCAGTCTGTTGAAGGTCTTCTCTTCTGACCCTCAAATTTTCCAATAATGATGCCCTTTGGGCAGGACATGACATATTCAATATACTTCACCAACACCACAATTCTAAGGTATCAATTATTTTTTGGTTTTCTTTATTCATTGTCCAAATTTTACATACATATGAAGCAATTAAAAAGATCATGGCTTGAGTCAGGCACACTTTAGTACTTAAAGTGATATCCTTGCTGTTCAGCACATTGAAGAGATCCTTGGCAGCAGATTTGCCCACTTG
>NW_006399854.1:3482782-3492417 GCF_000299155.1 Elephantulus edwardii | reverse complement strand
AACAACAACAACAACATATACATCATTTGATTTCCTGACTTCTGCTTCCATGGGTATTGATTGTGAATCCAAGTAAAATGAAATTCTTAGTAATTTCAACATTTCCCCCATGTACTGTGGTGCTCTTTATTGTGTTTTATTGATGATGCAAAGGCGTTTGACTACATGGATGGTAACAAATTGTGCTAACATTAAGAACAATGGAAATCCCAGGATACTTAATTGTGCTCATACAAAACTTATACCTACACTAGGAAGCTGTTCTTTGAACAGAGCAAGGGAAGACTGCATGGTTTAAAATCAAGAAAGCTGTACATCATAGCTGTATCCTTTCTCCCTATCTGCTTAATCTGTATTCTGAGTAAATAATTTAAGAAACTAGGTTCCATCAAGAAGATGGCATCAGGATCAGAGGACGGCTTCTTAACCACATTGTCATGCATTAAGCAGATGACACAACCTTGCTTGCTAAAAATGAGAAGGACTTGAAGCGCTTGCTGCAAAATATCAAGGGCTACAGCCTTTGGTATGAATTATATCTGGCCATAAAAAAAAATTCCTTATCACTGGGCCAATAGGCAACATCATGATTGATGGAGAAAAGATAGAAATTGTCAATGATTTCATCTTATCTGGATTCACAATCAGCACTCTTGGTAACTGAAACAAAACAAAAAAATTAAAAATATTCTATATTGGGGATTGGAAGGAGGAGTGGCATCCACTTCCATAATAGCTTGCCTCCGGAAACCCTATGAACCTGGAGAGAGGGTGAAAGGCACCCAAGCGTCGAGGACTCTCCTTCATAGGGTCACTATGAGTCTCCTGCGACTCAACGGCACTTAACAACAACAAAAACAACAACAATTATATATGCTTTATTATCAAGAAATTGAAATAATTTCCCTGCTGTTTCACATATATACATACGTATCATCTCTAGATTCCAAGGATAAGTGGATAAATATGATGGTTCACATTTGCCTGTAACTAGTTGGAACTGATTATCTGAGGCAAATGTTTCTACTCTTTTGCTTTAGCTATGCCAAATGATCTGAGCTGAGCTAAAGCAATCTTAAAATGCTTCTGATGCAGTTGATGATTTTGAAAGCAAAGCACTGTAACCATTTAGATCTTTCATCATTATTACAATGCATCCAGACTCTTATTGTAGAATTAATGCAGGGAGCTTCCACTAAAGTGTTCTCAGAAGCCACTCACAAATAGGTCAATCTATTGTCCTCTCAACTAAGTATTCATATCCAAGGCTTGAGAAATATCCACAAACATCACTTGCCAACCAAGAAGAAGGGGGAGCCCAACCTTTGCATATCAGATTTGATAAGAAGAACTTTGAAAAGATTCTTAAAGCTTCATCCAGTGTATGTAGGGCGGGGGTGGGGTGGTGGTTCCTAAAGGACAGTGAAATAAACAGACTATCAGGAAGAACAGCTGGGAGTTTGGACATCTGATAGGGCTAGCTCCAAATAGTTGTCAATGTAAATAATCCATGGAGAGAAAAGATTAAGAGAAGTAAGCTGATTAGACTAATTAAAAGAAAATATTATGACAATCTTCAAGTATGTGAACTATTGCCTAATTCAAACTACTACCCAATTCAAACAGATAATGTTTACATAACCGGAAGTCTGAAGAACAATTGGCCTTGAATATGCCTAGATCCAAGCTCTCAAACAATGCCTTCATGGTTCTCAATCCTTACATTTCTCTCTTCTCTGCTCCTTTCTGCTTCAAAACATTCTTTCCTACTGTAGAAGGGATTTTTCTATCCTGGGGTTTCATTACCTGACAGACTGAGCTTTAAAGAGAGAGAGAGAGAGAGAAAGCAATCTTTTTGGCCTCTCATTTGGAAAATCTCAGGAATTATTGTCAATGCTTTTTAAATTCTTACTTGCCAAACTCACCACTCAGACAAGTTATTGTTTCCAGGGACCTGTAGTTTTGTGCGATTGGCTCAGCTTGGCTGATCACCCTAATCCTTGGTTATTCTCAGGTTAGGGTTAGTAATAGAATACTGTGATTTGCAGTTTGGTGGAGAGACAGCACACGAGAGGAAAACCCTGAATGAGATGAATTGACTCAGCCACTGGGGTAATTGGGGTAAGTGTGTCAGAGATAATAAAATTGGTTCAAGACAGAACAGGATTCAGAGCTGTTGTGCACAGGGTCAGAGTTGACTCAATGTCACATAACCACAGAAACAACATAGAACCACATAGAATAGAATAATAGATTCACACAGAATAGAATCTTAAATTAGAGTAAAACAAACGCTAAATATGGGTGTGCATATATTTGCTTGGGTGACAGTTATGGTTTCTGTAGGTTATATTCCCGGTAGTTGGATTGCTGGGTCAAGTGATATTTCTATTTCCAACTTTTTGAGAAAGCGCCGCACTGCCTTCCATGGTGGTTGTACCATTTTACACTCCCACCAACAGTGAATAAGTGTTCCAGTTTCTCTGCAACCTTGCCAGCATTTGTTGTTTGCTGTTCTGTTAAATTTTGCTATTCTTACCGGGGTGAGATGATATCTCACAGTTGTTTTGATTTGCATCTCTCTTAGAGCTAGGTATTTTGAACATTTCTTTGTGTGTTTGTTTGCCATCTGAATGTCTTCTTTGGTGAAGTGTCTGTTCATATACTGTGCCCATTTTCCAGATGTACATCCATGTTTATTGTAGCTTTGTTCACAGTAGTAAAGAGTTGGAAACAACCCAAGTGACCATCAACATACAAATGGATAGAGAAGCTCTGGTATATTCACACAATGGAATGAATACTATGCAGCATTAAAAAACAAGGAACTCATGAAATATTATATACAAAATGGGTGACCTTGGAGGACCTTATGCTGAGTGAAATATCTCAGTCACAAAAGGACAAATACTGCACAATGTCATTGTTGTAAAGCACATCTGACATCGGAGTTGGAGCAAAACTAAGAGGGGATGAATAATGTATACTGCATTAAAACAGATGAGGGAAAGAACTGTTTAGGAGACATATATAATTGGGTATTAGTGTCATGACAAGTGTCCAAAATGAAAGCTGCATAGTGGAGTGGACTGGGGGGAGGGGGAAGATTGTATAACAATGAGAGAATTTATTTTTTTATTTTTATTTTTTACTTTTCAAAGAGAAAAATGAACTGAGGGGGATGGGTGGAAAGGGAGGAAAGTATGCAACTGCAACAATGAATGAATGAAAATCCAAAGTTTCTGTAAATGAAAGGTCACCTGGAAGCTGGGCAGCATTCTTCACAGATGCACTCCTTGGGAAACATCCCAATGCTGCAGACAATCAGAAAAGAGCATGACCACCAGGCACTTTCTGCTTAAGGCCAGCTGTGATGTAACTCAGTTAAAGGGTCCTGGGCAACTCCATACATGTGAATGGGCAGGGGGCATCCAACTGATGTCCTCTACAGGGAGCTGACCACCAAATAGAGAGAGCTGATCATTGAATTGATCAACTCACATCTCTCCCACTGCAAATAAAACCTTTGTTGTAACTTTCCCACGTGTGACTTCTCATCTCCACTGCCTTCCTCTGTCCTGGGTGTGAGGAACCCATGGAAAGCTGATAATAAATTCCTGTTTTACTTTGTCTGGTTCTCCACCTTTTATGCCTTTTTACCTCAGTAAATTTTCATTTAAAATTTTTTAAAAAGAAACAAAAAAATACTAAAAGAGTTATCTGCTTTCCACTGAGGAAAACATAATAATGAAGGCTTTTTAAGAATTCATCAGGAATCCTTGTAATCTATTGGTTGGCAGTTCAAATCCACCAGCCACTCTGAAGGAAGAAGTACAGCCTTAGAAATCACATGAAAGGTTGCTTTGAGTTAGAACTGACTCAAGGAAGATGGATTTGGTTATAAGAATTCTGGAGAAATACTTCTCAAACCTGGAGAATTCATTGAAGTGCAGTTTCAACTTTAGTAGATCTGGAGTAGAGCTTGAGATTCTACATTTTCAGCAAGCTTCAAGAGCTGTCCTTTGAGTAACAATATTCTATAAACACCTGTAAATCAAGAATATTTATTGTAGTATTGTTGGCAGGAAACTGAATTACCTATTTAAGATTGGAGTTTGAAGGATTTAGGGTGAGTTATTTTAATAATAGCTTTTTAAAACTTTCTTGTATTTCTTTTTATTGTATAAATGAAAATTTATAAATTACATGGTTTGTATTTAGTCATTCATACATATTTTATTTTAAAACACAAAAATCTCACCCCTGGACCAGTAGGAAACATCATAAATGATGTATGAAAGATTGAAATTATCAACAATTTAATCTTGCTTGGATCCATAGTCAACACTCTTGGTACCAGCAGTTATGAGATCAGAAGTATAGCCTTGGGAAAGTCTGCTGTCTGGTATTTCTCCAAAATCCTAAAAAGCAATGATGTCAGTCTAAAGACTAAGGTGCCCCTGATTCAGACCATGTTCTTTTCAATCACTTACTATTGGATAGTGAATAAGGATGACTGAAGAAGAATTGATGTCTTTGAGTTGTGGTGTTGGAGAAGAGTACTGAATGCCCCAAGGACTGCCAAAAGAAGAAACAGATATGTGTTGGAGAAAGTGCAACCACAATTTTCCTTGGAGACAAAGTTGATGAAGCTTTGCTTCCCTTGGTAAAGACATCATACTTGAAAAGGTAGAGAGTCAATGAAGGAGAGGAAGACCCTTAATGAGATACATTAATACAGTGTATGGCAATGGACTCAAAAGTGTCAGGGATGATGAGACTGAAACAGGATAGGACAGAGTGCAGCATAGGACAAAGACCATGTCTGTTGTTTTTGAGGTCCCTGTGTGTTGTGCTTGACTCGATGGCACTTAACAACAATATGACTAATTAGTTACAATGTCTGATAAATCCCTTATTGTATATTGCCTTTCCTTTCATCTAACTTACCTATTTATTAATTTTCACCCTTCTCTCCTTCCTGTTCTAGCCCTGGTAACCATTCAAGAATGTTCAGATTAGTCTTGGTCTGGAGCACTATAACACAAATTTTAATGTTCTTGGGGATGCTGTTTTGTAACCCCATAAGTGGTCTTTAATGGAAGGAGAGCAATGATTATTAGTACATTTACCTTAAACATGATTTTAGAAAATGTTAGTAGTAAGAGACAACTGTAAAATGTTATTTCCCTAGTTATTGTTGTTGTCATCTACAGCTCACAGCAACCCTAGGAACAACACGTCTAAATCTGGCCCTGTTTTGTGTCATTCTTGGGATTTCTGATAGGCTTGAGCCCTTGTTGTAGTCCCTGTGTCAGTCTGTCTTGTGGATCTTCTCTTTTTCTCATCCTCCACCTTTCCCAGCAGTATGTCTTTTTTCTAAGGACTGGTCCCTCCTGACAACATACCGCAAGGGGGTGACACTAAGTTTCATCCTTAAGATGTTATATCTTGTAAATCAGAGGCTATGGATCTAGGGGTAGGGTTGTGTCTCAAGGTGGGATGGTACACTGACAGCACAGGCTGAAGAAGAGACCTCATTCTGAACAGTGAGAAGTCAATGGGACAGAATACAGCTTCTGGGTGTTCTAATATTTCATCTTGACCCTCCATTTCCTCCCTACAATTATGAGGTTATTAGGAAAGTAACACATTATAATTTAGGTGGGAAATACTCAGGATACAATACTTCAGTCAGGACAGCTGCTTCTCAGCTACACTTCCAGGCAGACCTCCCTCTGACCTTCAGCCTCGGGCTGTCAGCCATTCTTTGCAGCTCTGGGCTAGTACTACAAAGCTCTTTTAATTCTGTCAATTATGTGAGCTCTCCTACCCCCACCTCCTCCACTCCACCGCTTAGTTTTGGTTGAACTGAGCTCTGAGCCTGTGGGGCAGCAGTTCTAGTACACCTTTATCTCAAGCATTACAACTGCTGCTTTTGCTGCTACTGTCTCGGCTGACTTTTTTTGGCATTGATCTCTAACCCAAAGGATATGCTGCAGTCTGAGCCTTCCTTCTTGAAGGTAGCAAGATTTCTCTTCCTCTGGGCCCCTCAGTCAGCTACAAAGGAACATAGCTACAAATGCAAAGATTTACTAATTTTTAGTTCCTTAAATTTATTCTTAGAAGGATAAGATTTGGAATAAAAAGGAAAAATGTGATTTAGTTTTTTACTAAGAGTATAATGCAATTAATAAAAAGTGCAATATGTTTTTAAAAGGCATATATTTCTATACTAAAAATGTATAAAGCAAGGATATTTTCTAACAAGAAAGTGTAAGAAATCTGAGCAGCAAAAAGATATCTGTCTTCTCCTTAAATTCATCCTTCAGTGTATCTGCCATTGTTTTCACTCTGCACTTTTCTCCTAATTAGAAGTAAATGGAAACCCATGGAGGGCCAGCTAGGACTTGAAACTGACTCAAGGGCCATGGATTTATTTAGCTTTCAGAATTCTGGGAAAAAAATGTTTCTCATTCTGGAGAATTCATTAAAGTGCCATTTCCAGTTCAGTATATCTGGACTGGGGATTGATATTCTGCATTTTCAGCAAGCTTCTGGGGCCACCCATTGAATAACAATATTCTTGGAGACACTTGTAAATTTGGAATAACCTTATAAGTGAGCTTCCTTTTGGAACTTACTCCAAGGTGTGGGAAGTTCCAAAGAATCTCTCTTGAATTCTGACACTACACAAAGAGAGAAGAGTCAAAAGTACTTTTTAAGGGGAGCTCTGGTGGCCTAGTGGCAAGAAGCTGCACTGCAATTCCAGAGGCACACGGTTCAAATCCACCAGATGCTCTGCTGGGAAAGGAGGGACAATCTCCTCCTGTACCAGTCAGATCTGATTTGACAGTACATACACACACAAAATAATAAAATAATTTTTTTAAAAAAAGTACTTTTTATTGTTCTCTTACTCAAGACAGAAAATAGTCATAGGGCTTTGAGTTCCTTGAAATAATTGCTAAACTTCTGTTGCAGAAGAGGGAGAACAAAATTATTTATGCAAAAGGCAAAAGCAGTCATATAAGATTAAAAAGTAACTCAGATGCAGCACAGTTATGTTTTGCTACAGAGACTCAAGAGTAGGAAATGATACATTTTAAAGATACTTCAAACATTAATTAAAGAATGCCACTTTAACAAGTAGATGCAAATTAAAAAGCAATGAAAGCAATGTACTGGTTTATGGTGACTCAGTTAAGAGAATTTGGGTGCCTAAAACAGGATGTTCTTTGATGTCCTCCTCAGTGGTTTTTGGTTTTTTTAAGCTGTGTGGAGAGGGGAATTAGTGGAGAAAAAGAGGATGTTAGGAAATCAGAATTAATGTTTTCCATTTAGTTGAATTAGAACTATGCAAAATTACTTTTCTTGTTATTTTTTGGCTTAACAAATGAATAAGCACATTTCTATTTGAATGACCTTCATCACTTTACCCACAAAAGCATAAACACAATACACAGGCCAGGTGCTTGCTGCCTTTTAAGAATACATTATTTAGCTCCAGAATAGGTGCTATGTGTTCTAATTAACATTTTGCAATAATTTAAAACACTTAAAATTTTAAAACAAAACTAGCATAAATATTTCACTTATATTCTTAGGTGCTTCCACTTGCCAAATATGGCATAACTTGTGTAGTATATTAAATAGGTTAATATTTTCTTGTAACTCACAGAATTAAATAAATATTCATGAGTCTGTGTTAACATAAATAATTCAGTAAAGAACTGAGGAAACAGGCACATCACTTCCTTATAATAATTCTAATTGTTGTTACGAGACGTCTATTACAACTCATAGCAACCCTATGAACAACAGATCTGACCCCTGCTCTATCCTGTGCCATCCTTATCATCTCTGTCACACTACAGACCATTGTTACTGTTGCTGTATCAATCCGTCTCATTGAGGGTCTTCCTTTCCTTTGTTGACTGACTGTCTACTTTTCCAAGAATGAGACCTATCTTCCAAGGAACGATCCTTCCTAACAACGTGCCCAAAGTATGTGAGACGAAGTTTCACCATCCTTCCCTCCAAAGAGCATCCTGGCTGCACTGTTTCCAAGACATGTTTGTTTTCTTGACAATCCATGGAATATTTTGTACTCTTCTCCGGCACTAAAACTCAAGAACATAGATTTTTCTACCGTGGTCTTTACTCAACGTCCAACTCTCAGTTGTATAGTAAATAACTGAAATGGCCATGGTTTAGATCAGGCACACTTTAGTCTTTAAGCAGATATCCTTGCTCTCCAGCACTTTAGAAAATCACTAACTGCAGATTTTCTTTCTCAATGCAACACATATTTTAATTTCCTGATTGCTGGTACCAAGGTTGTTGATTGTGGATCCAAGTAAGATGAAATCATTGACAATTTCTATTTTTTTAAACCTTTCATAATATTGCCTGTTGGCCCAGTGGTGATGATTTCTGTCTTCTTGATATTGAGATGTAATCCATATATTCCCTGTTCTGCAGCAAGTACTTGAAGTTCTCCTCACTTTCAGCAAGCAAGGTTGTGTCAACTGCATAACACAGGTTGTTGATGACTCTTCAACAATAACAACAACCATTTCTGGGTATATCCTAAAGTACAGTGCTGTGAGTTACAGGATACTATCTGTACACATACAAAGAAGACCTGTCAATACAACTATTACTCAAACATATGCACCATCAACTAAATCCAAAGCTGAAAAATTTGAGGATTTATATCAACCTCTGCAGTATGCAATTGATTGGACATGCAATCAAGATTCATTTGTAATAATTGGCAGCTTGAATACAAAAGTTGGAAACAAAGAAGAAGGAATGGTAGTCAGAGATTACTGGCTTTGTTATAGAAAGTAAAATGGAGATACAATGATTGAATTTTGTACAATGAAGAATTTACTAAAAAAAATTTAAAAAAAGAATTTACTCATTGCAAATACCTTTTTTAAAAAACACATGCAGCAACTATACACATGGATCTCACCTGATAAGCTGCACAGGAATCAGATTTATTACTTCTGGTGAGAATCATTGGAGAAGCTCGTTATCAGCAGTCAAAATTAGGCCAGATATTGACTGTGGATCAAACCATCAACTGCTCATATGCAAGTTCAAACTGAGACTTAAGAAAATTAAAACAAATCTACAAGAACCAAAATAGAATCTTGAATCTGTCCCACCTAAATCTGAAAACCATCCCAAGAATAGGTTTGAGGCACTGAACAAAGAAACTGTAAAAGGGCCTCAAGGATATCATCCATGAAGAAATCAAAAGATCATTACAAAGATGGGGAGTGAAAGAAAATATCAAAATGAATGTCACAAGAGACTCTGAGAATTGCACTGGAATATTGAGAAGCCAAAATAAAGAGAAGGATTGCCAAAGTGAGGGAGATAAACAGATTTCAAAGGACAGCTCAAGAAGATAAAGCAAAGTATTTTAATGATGTGCAAAAGTGGAAGAACTCACTCAGCAATCTTCAAGCTGTTTTTATAGAAGAGTACTGTAGCTTTGTCAGGTTGGCATCTGTATCTTTTTTTTGTCTTTTTTTTTAATTTAGTTTATTTTTCATTTCAATGAACATCTACAGAGATTTTGGAATTCCATTCATTCATTTTTGCACCCTTCTCCCCGC
>NW_006399854.1:3476538-3482208 GCF_000299155.1 Elephantulus edwardii | reverse complement strand
GCAACTTTTTGAGAAAGCGCCACAATGCTTTCCACAGTGGTTGCACCATTTTACACTCCCACCAACAGTGAATAAGGGTTCCAGTCTCTCCACAACCTTGCCAGCATTTGTATCTTTTTTTTAAATTTATCTCATCCTTTTTGGAATACATCCTTGTTTGTTGGTGCCACAAGAGATGCCAAGCTTTTGGGTATTTTCTCTGTACTGTTCTGGAATCAACCATTTCTCTAAGGAGTGCTGATTCCTTTTACTGGCTTTATCCTGGGGTTTTGCACTGCTCTTTGTTCTGGTAGGTGCCTTTTGGGGATGATTTACCCCTGTGTTCAGTTTTTCCCTGACTTTGGTCTTGGAAGGTCAATTCCTAGACACAAACTATTCTTAGCAGTAACTCATGAACCTCTTCTGAAGTTTTTGCTATACCTTCACTTCCCTCTCTGAACCACATTTTTTCCCCCTCCATCATTTTTCTGAGGTTGTCAATCTTTATCTCACAGAGCAGCTGGTGGATTTGAACTGCCAGCCTTTTGGGTTGCAGTCCAACATTTAATGCACTATGTCAATGCTCATATATCAGTACTTTACTGCCTTTCAATTATGAAATAACCTCTTATTGTATGCATATAGAATATTTTATCTATCAATACTATGACAGATGTTTAGGTTATTCTCACTTTTTAGCTTCTGTGAATACATTGTAAAGACATTTGTTGTGAAAACAAAATATTCTGTGGATACATTGTAAAGACATAAGCTGTAAAGACATTTGTGTACAAATTTTTATATGGACATATATTTTCTCTTATCTAGGTTATAGTATTATATTTCTATTGCTGCTATGACAAACTACCACAAATTGTAGCTTAAAACAATACACATGTATTATTTTATCATTTTGGAAATTGACTATATGCAATAATTTTCACTGGACTAAAATAAAAGTGTTGGGAGGACTATGTTTCTTCTAGAGATTCTAGCAGAGAATCAACTTCATTACATATTCCAACTTCTAGATGCCACCCACATTGCTTGGCTAACAACTTCTTCCCAGGTATGGCATAATTTTCTCACTCTGTTTCCATCATGACTTTATTTTCATTGTCTCCTCTCTTCTCTCTCTCTGACCTCAGCTTTTGTTTTCATGTCTCTAATTCTCTCTTATGCTCTCTGCCTCTATTGTTGCATGACCCTCTCTGACTCTGGTTTACCTGCTTCCCTCTTATAAGAACCCTTGGGATTACATGAAGGCCACCAGATAATCTTGGATAATCTCTTCATATTAAGACACTTAGTTTGTTATATCTGAGAAGTTCCCTCTGCTTTGTACCTTAGTAAATGCTAAAAATGACATGCAAACAAGATCAGCTTCTGACTTTTAACTTTTTGAAGGGGAAGAATCACCATCAGGATCAACTGCACATGATTAAGGTCAAATATGTCTCCAGTCTTTTTCTTTTTTACCAATTCTGGTATCTGCTACTTACATACATTCATGACACATGCAGCATCCCAAATGTTGTGATGGCCACACAGAACTCACAGACAATATTTAGAATTTTGAGGCTTAGTTGGAAAGTAACAAGTTACAATTCAGAATCAGAAACAATTCAAAAAATAGTTCTTTAATAAAGACAGCCTCTTCTTGGCCAAAAGACAGGTTACTCCCTGGCTCTTGGTCTCTGCCCTCCATGGGTAAGTTTTCTAAAGCTCTTTTTGATCTTAATTAAGTGCCCAGAAGCGGTCCTATTCCACCAGAAAGGCTCTTGCCTAGAGGCATTCAGCTTAACGCTGTGGACCAGTGTCTCCTACCAGTGTTCTTGTTCTACTGCCTCTCCTGCCCCCATCTGTCTGCTGCAGCTTCTCAACGTTGCTCCAGGGTTCAGCTTTCAACCTGCTGGATCAAAAAGTTTCTGTGCAGGGATCTCAGTTCCAAAGGAAGTGCATCACTCTTGGCTCTTTTTTCTTGATGGCATTGGAATCACCCTTTTCTTCAAGCTGGCTAATTTTCAACCTAGTAGAATGACAAAAACAACAGATCCCAACATTAGTGTTCCATCCCTTCTTTCCTTTGTCCCCCACACAAAGTTGCAATGTATCCTAATTTACATCAATTAGCAAGCTATCTAGTCCCCTGGGTAGGCCACAAACACCTCACATATGTATAGTCCCACCCAGCTTTGGTGGCCTACTGGCAAGAAACTGTGCTGCAATTCCAAGGCCTATGGTTCAAGACCACCAGCTGCTCCACAGAAGGATGAACCATCTTCTCCCATGAAGTTAACTGCCTCTGAAAACCCAACAGAGGGTCAGCTATGGGCCAGTTCTGACTTGATGGTTCACAACAACACCCAGTCACAAGGAAAAAAGGA
Organism: Elephantulus edwardii; assembly: GCF_000299155.1. NCBI lineage: Eukaryota > Metazoa > Chordata > Mammalia > Macroscelidea > Macroscelididae > Elephantulus > Elephantulus edwardii. The sequence goes on along the minus strand of NW_006399854.1, from coordinate 3,479,842 downwards.
GAAAAATCTATAAGAGCCATATTAATTCATTGCACCAAAATGATCTAATGCTGATGTAAAAAAAACCAAAAACAAAACAACACCACATAAACAAAAAACCCCAAAAAAACCAAAACCAACCAAAAAACAAAAGAAAACCCAAAATCACAATACAAGTGACATTTTTAAATGTATTTTTCCACTAGTTTATTTACAAAATTCTAATACAAATTTGAACAAGTTCTTTCAATTTCCCTCACCGGCCCAGTCAAATTGTACAACCCAATGATTAATCCCCTTTCCCCCCTGTCCATCCACATCCCTCTGCTTCCAGGCTCTCCCACCCCTCCTGTATACTTATACTCATTCTACAACAACTGTTTTATACAATATTTATCGTGTGGGACTGAGTTAGTTCACTCAGCATAATGCTCTCCAGTCCCTCCCAAGTTAGGTATTCCATAGTATTTCATTGTGTGAATATACCAAAATTTCTCAACCCATTCATCTTTGGTTGGGCATTTGGGCTGTTTCCATGTTCTTGCAATGGTGAATAATGCTGCTATGAACATTGGTGTACAAATCTCAGTTCTCATATTCTCAGGGTATATTCCAAGTAGTGGAATAGCTGGGTCATATGGAATGTCTATGTTCAGCTTTTTGAGGAAATGCCAAACTGCCTTCCAGAATGGTTGGAATTTTGATCAGAAGTACATTGCATCTATAGGTCACTTTAGGAAGTACTGGCGTCTAAGTCTTTCAATTCATGAACATGGAACATCCTTCCACTTGTTTGAGTCTTCTTAAATCTCTCAGTAGTGCTTATAGTTTTCCTTCAAGTCTCCAGTTAGATCTATTCTTAGGCATTTTATTCTATGAAATAGAATGCACATTCTTATTTCCACACTTTAAAAACTCCTCTAATGCCCTTTACATGCACTCTTTCTCTAGCAAGCTGTGAACTTACTCCTTCTTTTATCTTTTTTCTTTGATAAGACAAATTCTTCCCCTCCCTCCCCTTAGAGAGTCAGCTTATTAAAACTAAAATTTCCTAAAATATAACAGAGGAATTCTAGATGTCTTTTAATTATATTTATTCATTCAGTAAAACACTATTGATTTTCTGTTGTGATAAAGAGCCTTCACTCTGTTATTAAAAGTTAACAAAGATTAGGAATTCTCTTCTTGAAGAACATATAGTGTAGTGGAAGATGGAAGACTATAAGAGATGCACAAATGACCATTGCTGTTCAGAAAAGAGAGAAATTAGCTCAAATTCTACCCACAAGAAAACATTTTAAGACGGTAGACAGACTGTATAGCCTTTGAAGCTATCATGAAGGTCGGGTCTGTGTATCTATGAACATGGAGGTGAAAGAAAGGAAAATATATTCTGTGTTGTACCTCAACACTCTTGTTTATAAGAAGCACAAATGCAAAGTAAGTGAAACAAAGAAAAAGAAAGAGTTGTATATTAGCTTTTGTAATCAGAACTCAAAAGACAAGGTCAACAACATATACTTTTTCGTTGTTAGCCTTTTCGATGTTTTTTTCCCCTGCTCTGTTGCTTTTCCTTGACACTCCTTCCTGTAACAGTGATATGACTGCCTGTAGCTTTGGTATTGTAGTTTTACTGTTCTTAATCTAAAAGTAAAGAGGGAACTGTCTGTCCCTCTACTTCCAATGTAGACATTTCTGAGAAGAACTAACTCAGTTGGTATTAGCCCCACCAGAATCAAACTGAATAGAGATCTGCTACCATCAGGTAGGAAGGTGTGCAGGGCAAGTACAGAGCATGGAGGTATATGTATCCCTGAAGTAAGCTCAAAGACATTGTTGTTGTTTGTTGTTATGCGCCATCAAGTCTCTTGCAACTCATAGCAACCCTATGTACAACAGCCCTAAACTCTGCTCTGTCCTGTGCCAATAGCGCTGTCTCTGACACTCCCATCCCGATTATCCCAGTCACTGAATCAATCCACCTCATAGAGGGCCTTCCCCTCCTGTGCTGTCCCTCCACGCTCCCAAGAATGATGTCCTTCTCCAAGGACTGGTTTCTCCTCACAACATGTCCAAAGTATGTTAGACAGAGCCTCAGAATCCCTGCCTCCAAGGAGCCACCCGGTTTAACCCTTTCTAGGATGAATCTGTTTGTTTTCCTAGTAGTCCATGGTATTCTCAATACTCTTCTCCAGCACCACAGCTCAAAGGCATCAATTCTCCTTCTATCCTCCTTGGTCACTATCCAACTCTCTGATGCATAACAAGTGATTGTGAAGACCATGGCCTGTATCAAATGCACCTTAGCCTCCAGAGAGACACTATTACTCTTCAGTATTTTGGAGAGATCCCTAACAGCAGACTTTCCCATGGCAATGCGCCTTTTAATTTCCTGGCTACTGGTGCCAAGAGTGTTGACTATGGAGCCAAGCAAACGAAAGCTGTGTACAATCTCAATCTCTTCACCATCCATCCTGATGCTGCCAATTGGTCCAGTGGTGAGAATCTTTGTCTTCTTGACATTAAGCCTCAATCCATATTGGAGGCTGCAATCCTTGACCCTCTGCAGCAGGTGCTTCATGGCCTCTTCAGTTTCAGCAAGCAGGGTTGTGTCATCTGCATAATGCAGACTGTAAAAGTAGCAAATTTATGCTCTGAATATAGTGAGAAGCTCAGCTGTGTTTAAAAAAGGGGCTGGGACAAAGGGGAGACAATTGAGTACTCTCAGATAGCTATTTTATACTTGCAGAACCCTGAAAGTAGTGCCTCCTTAAATTTTGTCCTTTAGATATCTTGCTTGCATCATCTTAATCCTAGTCCTGTTCAGAAAAAAGCCAGAATTCACAGTGCTGAAAATATACAAGCTGAATAGCATCAAGGCCCAAAGACTGTCCTTTGAAGGAACCATTTTAATGGGATGGGAGCATTATGCTGAGTGAACTAACTCAGTTTCATAAGGATAAATCCTGCATAAGACCATTGTTGTAAACATAGAAGGATCATTAGGAAGGTATGTATAAAAATCCAAGAGGGGAAGGGGAGTGAGCAGGGGGATAGAGTGTGGGGAAGGGAGGAAAACCACTAGGATAGCCAATTTAAGTTGGTGAAAGAATTAGGAAAGATCCGATGAGGACCACAGAAGATGGGGAAATGGTAGGCATGTTGTTGTTGTTGTTATGTGCCGTCGAGTCGTTTCCGACTCATAGCGACCCTATGCACAACAGCACTATACCCTGCTCTATCCTGCGCCAACCACACTGCCTCTGACACACCCATCCCGATTACCCCAGTCACCGAATCAATCCATCTCATAGGGGGTCTTCCC
>NW_006399854.1:3443328-3471162 GCF_000299155.1 Elephantulus edwardii | reverse complement strand
TCTAACTTACTTTGGACATGTAGTGAGGAGAGACTGTTCCTTAGAGAGGGACATCATGCTTGGGAGGGTGGAGGGATGGCGCAGGAGAGGAAGGCTCTCTATGAGGTGGATTGATTCAGTGACTGGCATAATTGGGATGGGAGTATCAGAGACAGTGCGATTGGCACAGGACAGAGCGGAGTTTAGGGCTGTTGTACATAGGGTCGCTATGAGTCACAGGCGACTCGACGGCACATAACAACAACAAACAACAGTGTATGGGAATGGTTGTATGAAAACACAATGTGAACAGAGTAGTGCCTGAAATAAAATGTATACAAACAAAACACAATGTATGTGATTTTTTAATTTTTATTAATTTCTTTATTTTTCATTTCAATGAACATCTACAGAGATTTTGGAATTCCATTCATTCATTGTTGCAATGTATGTGATTTTTAAAAATTTTATTTTATATGTGTGTGTGTGTGTGTGCGTGTGTGTGTGTGTGTGTATACCATCAAATCGGATCAGACTGATATTGTCCCTCCTTCTCCAGCAGAGAATCTGGTGGATTTGAACTGAGCTCCTCTAGTGTTGCAGTGTAACTTCTTGCCACTAGGCCACCAGAGCTCCAACAATGTATGTGACTTTTTCTCCCCCATTTTTATTAATTTTAATAAACATTTACATAGATTTTGGATTTCCATTCATTCATTGCCGCACTTTTCTCCCTGCCCATCCCTCCCCACCAGTTTGCTCCTCACTTTGAAAAGAAAAAGAAAAAGAAAAAATTCCTTCATTGGTATACAATTCTCCGCCCCACCCCACCCCCGCCCCCGCACCCGATGTATGTGAATTTTTAAGGCAAATCAAAATAAAACAAAAATAACTCTTAAAAAATGATGTCTGGGATTAGCCTCAAATACTGGAAGGCAGGGGGCATTGTTGAGACTACAGATGAAGCAGGATTGGTCTTAACTTGGTAATGGTTAAAGATAGATGATAGGCATGTGGGGTTTAATTTAGGTCTTTCTATTTTTGTATGCGTGAAATTTTCCACAATAAAAACCAATAAATATTCATAATAGAAATTTAGGTAAACACATAACAAAAAAAAACCCATCCCCAAAACCCAAAACCCACCAGACTGCAGGAGGTTGAGGAGTATGTGGCCCAGAAATGAAGGCAAAGAGTGTGATACTTTTTCATGAAGTTTACTAATTAAAAGAATGATGGAGTAGGAATTATATCTTGAGGGGAAAGCCAATGACCAAACATGTTTATTTTAGTTTTTATATTGGGAGCACTTGACCTCAAAAAATTTTTTGAATAGGCAGATGTGGTAAGTAGTCTTCTATTTCCATGGAATCTTTTGAAGAATACTTGGCTCCTTTCCAATCAAAAATAATTTTCTGCTAGCTTGCTAGGGATGCCTGAATTGCTACCAGTAGTGATTTAGAGTTATTGAATTAAAGGATTATCTCCTAGCAGTTAGTAAGTACCCTCTCAGGGCCCCTTCCCTAGGCAATTCATTAAGCTTTTAGCAGCCATTTATATGCTGATGAGAATTGGTTTATCTGATTCCTTGTGACAAGGAATCACTTGAGTAGATTTTGATAAAGGGAAGGTGAAGAGCTCTAAGGATGTTTGGTGATTTGGGATCGGGCAACTGAAAGACTCCTCAAAAAGCACGAGAACCCAGTAACAACTCTATAGTTCTGACCAGAAACAGCTCCTCACCTGTGGTCTTCACCTTACTTTCCCTCCACCAAGGAATGATTTATGCCCACAATTGACCTTGGGGACTTTCATTAAGAGATTAAAATAAAGATAAGAAAAAAAACGTAAAAAAAGAAGAATATGAATATGAATACAATATGAAGATTGTAATCATTGTCATGAAACCATGCTTCTGACAGGTTGAATGGAAAATGAATTTGCTTTGTAAATATTCATTCAAATCACAATAAAAAGTTAGCAATAATTTTTAGAAAAATGAGTTTTATGTGGAAACTTGTCAATTTTTTTTAAAAAATGTACGTATCCAGGTAACAATAATTAAAAAAAATAATAAAGTACAGGGCTTGGAGTCAGAAAATATATCCTCACAAACATTTATGGTCTGAGCATAGGCAGAATAACCGTGAAGCAAAAAGAGGTGGTCTTCAATACCATGCACTTACATGAGCCTTTCACAAGGAGGTTGGGGGTAGGGGTTGGAAGAAGGAGGAGGGCTTAATAGTACAGTGGTATAGTACCATATCATATCGTATCGTATCGTATCGTATTAGTATAGTATAGTATAGTATAGTATAGTATAGTATAGTATAGTATAGCATATTCATATAATCAATTATGTGATTTTAGAAAATTTGCAAAAGAAAATATTTTAACTATAATAGACCACGTTCTCCTTCCACCATGATAAGTTTCTAGTAGTTCAAATGGATATTGAATTGGAGACACATTGAGTTTGAGTTTGTTGTCATCAGAAGTTTTGGTTCAATGGTATATCTTTTTATGAGTTGTTGTCATATCTGTGTATAATTTAAGTTGTTCCTAGCTGCTTCAGTGCAGGAATACCTTCCAAAAATATTCCTACTGCCTACTGTGTTCTCATGTGTCACAACATGAGTATGTAGTATCAGTGATGGTCAACTGGTTAATGAGTGCTGTCAATGCAAAGACGATTCAACATGTATCATTATGGAAGAAAAGATTAAAATTGTCAATAATTTCAGTGTACTGGAATCCACAATCATCACCCTTGGTACCAGCAGTCAGGAGATTGAGCAAGTCTGTACTCAGGGACCTCTCCAAATTATTGAGGAATAATGATGTTAGTTTGAAGACCAGGGTGTGCTTGATTCAGGCCAGGGTCTTTTCAATCACTTGCTATACATCTGAAAGCTGGGCAATGAATAAGAATGACAGAAGAGGAATAGATGCTGTTGAGTGGTGGCATTGGAAAAGAGTACTGACTATCCCGCCAAAAGAACAAATAGAAATATCTTGGAGAAAGTGCAGCCAGAATGCTTCTTGGAGGCAAAGATGACAAAGCTTTGTCTCACAAATTTGGGGCAAGTTGCTTTTTGAGAGACTGTTCCTTGGAGGGGGATATCACACTTGACAAGATGGAGAATCATTGAAAGAGAAGAAGACCCCCAATGAGATGGAATGTCACAGTGACTATAGCAATAGACTCAAGTGTGTCAGAAATCATTAGAGGACAGGATTCAGGACTGTTGTTCATTGGGTTGCTATGAGTCATATTCAACATAATGTCACCTAAACAATACCAATAACTGCTGAAGGAAACTTGAAGTGTCTTGAAAATCTTGTGATTTATATATGAAAGAACCACCTTCATAAAGTTTTCTCAAGAGTGGTAAAAATTCTAAGAGTAAGTACTACCAATATCAGTGATAACCTATAAAATAGAAAGAAAAATGTAAACATTACCATAAATAATTTTTAAACCTAGAAATCAACTCATCCTAGTGGAAGCGTTGAGTTTCCTTTTTATTTTAGACTGTCTTTATGTATATATCATGAGGATGGTGTAGGATAGGGCAGGGTTCAGATCTGTTGCTCAGAGGGTCACTGAGTTACAATTAACTGGATGACATCTAACTACTTTCTTAATGTTGAAATGTAATCCATATTGAATGTTATAGCCTTTGATCTTCTGCAGCTAGTGTTTCAAGTCTTCTTCACTTTCTGCAAGCAAAAATGTGCCATTTACATAAAAAAGATTGTTGATAAGTCTTCCTCCATTCCTGATGCCATATTCTTAATATAGATCAGCTTCTTGAATGATTTACTTAATATACATATAAATAGTTATAGAGAAAGGATACAACCCTGATTCATACCTTTCCTGATTTTAAACCATGTAATATTATCTTGTTCTGTTCAGACAACAGCTTCTTTTTTTAAAAATTTTTTAAAATTATATTTTATTAATTTTCATAAACATTTACAGAGATTTTGGGCTTCCACTCATTCATTGTTGCACTATTCTCTCTACCCTCCTCCCAGTTTGTTCTTGTCCAAATGCCACAGTGCTTGTCAAAGCCAGTTCTGATTAATCTTCTTTGTCAGTGTGTCCTTTGCCATTCCCTATCACTCCTCCCTGAGAGAGACTTCACCCTGAGTCATAAGGAAAAGGGGATGGCGTATTCTCTTAGCTACTTCCTGCTGAAAAGGGACGCTGTGCGTTTCAGGGTGAAGATCTTCTCTCACTACTCTAAAGGGCCCCTTTGGCAGTAGGAAACACATAGACTATTATGGAGATTGATTTTGGAATTTAGATGCACTCTTATTGATTGTGCTTGGCTGTACATGTTCATATCCTTGAAGATGTATCATGGGGGTGTTGCAACCTAGAAGACACAAATTTGACTAACAAGTTATAAGTACATGAGTCCAAAAATTATGGAAAAGTAAAAGAAAAGATTCTTTCATTGTTTTACAAACTCTCCCCCAGGTCCCCTCCACCATGTAGCCCTCGCTCTAGTCTCCTGTGATGACAGAAATACCCAGTTATATCTCTCTTTTAAACGGTTCTCTCCCTCCTCTGTTTCAGTGCAGTATACATTATTGAACCCATCTTACTCAGTCTCTCCCCAACCCCAAGGACAGTCCCATTCTACAACAGTGGCATCATGTAATATTTGTCCTTTTGTGACTGGGATATTTCACTCAGCATAATGTTCTCCAGAGTCAACCATTTTGAATAATATTGCATGAGTTCCTTGTTTTTTAATGCAGCATAGTATTCCATTGTGCAAATATACCACAGCTTCTCTAGCCATTCGTTTGTTGATGGGCACTTAGGTTGTTTCCAACTCCTTGCTATTGTGAACAAAGCCATGATAAACATGGGTGTGCATATATCTGCTTGGATGTCAGCTATGGTCTCTTCAGGGTATATTCCCAGTAGTGGAATTGCTGGGTCAAATGGTATCTCTATTTGCAACTTTTTGAGAAAGCGCCATACTGCTTTCCACAGGGGTTGCACCATTTTACACTCCCACCAACAGTGAAGAAGGGTTCCAGTTTCTCCACAACCTCGCCAGCATTTGTTGCTTGCTAGACAACAGCTTCTTGATCTAGGTAATAGGTTTTACATGATGAGCACAATTAAGTGTTCTGAGACTCCCATTCTTTTCATTGTTATTCATAATTTGTTATGATCCACAGATATGATGTCGTTCTCCAGGGACTGGTTCCTCTTGGCCATATGTCCCAAGTATATGAGACAGAACTTCAAAATCTTTGCCTCCAAGGAGAAACTTGATTTCACCTTCTCCAAGACAGACTTATTTGTTCTCTTGGTGGTCCATGGTATATATATAAGACTCTTCTCCAGCACCATAACTCAAAGGCATCAATTCTTCTTCTGTTATCCTTCATCATTGTCCAGTTTTCTGGATAATGTAATTGAGAAAACGATGTCCTGTATTAGGCTCTCCTTAGTCTCCAGACTGATGTCATTGCTCCTCAGCACTATGAAGAGGTCCCTTATAGCAGACTCCCCCAATGCAGTTTGTCTTTTGATTTCCTAACTATTGGTGCCAAGAGTGTTGATTGTGGAGCCAAGCAAACTGAAGTTGTTAATAACCTCAATCTCTTATTTATCTATCATTGTGCTGCCAATTGGTGCAGTGGTGAGAATTTTTGTCTGCTTGATATTAAGCTTCAATCTATATTGCAGGCTACAGTGCCTGAAATTCTGCATCAAATACTTCAGGTCCAGATGTCCAACTACAAATGAATGGGCTGAGAAGTTGTGGTACATTCATACAATGGAATACTGCACAGCACGGAGGAGCACTGAGTTTGTAAATTTCTGCCTAACTTGGGAGGGACTGAAGATTATTATGCTGAGTGAAGTAACTCAGTTCCACAAGGACAAATACTGTATAAAATCATTATTGTAGAATGAGTATGAGGATCCAAGGAGGGAGAAGGGTCAAAGCAGAGGGGTGAGGATGGGCATGGGGATGGGGTGTTAAGCACAATTCGATGGCGGTGTGTGAAGGAAATGAGAAGTATCTTTTGTGAAAAACAATGTATTCAAACTTGTAAAATAAATAAGTATAATTTTTTTAAAAAAATAAATGCTTCAGGTCCTCCTCAGTTTTGGCAAGCAAGGTTGTGTCATCTGTATAACACAGTTTGTTGATGAGTTTCCTCTAATACTGATGTCACCCTCCTCCTCACAAAGTCCAGCCTCTCAAATGATCTGTTCCGCACATAGATTGAAAAGGTGTGGAAACAACACATCCTTGACACATGCCTTTCCTAATTTTGAACCATGTGGTATTTCCTTGCTCTGTTAGGAACTCAGGTATTCCAGGGTGGTACAAATGGTTAAGTGTTTAACTGCTCACCAGAAGAGTGGAAGTTTGAATTCACCCAGATGGGCCTCTGAAGAAAAGCCTGTTGAAAAAAATTACTTCAGAAAAGAATTAATCACTGAAAATTCTATAAAATGGTTTATTGTTTGTTTTTGTTATTATGTGTTGTCAGGCTTTCTGGAACTCATAGTGACCCTATGAATAATCTGAATCCTGCCCTATCCTGGTCCAAACTTGCGGTCTCCAATACACCTATTTCCCATTATCCCAGTTATTGTGTCAATCCATCTCCTCCAGGGTCTTCCTCTCCTGCACTGACTCTCCACTCTTCCAAGCATGATGTCCTTTTCCAAGGATTAGTCCCTCCTGGCAACATGCTCAAAGTATGTGTGACAGAGCTTTAAAATCCTTGCTTCCAAAAAGTAATTTGGTTTCACCCTGTCTAAGACAGACATATTTGTTCTCTTGGGAGCCCATGCTTAATACTTTTCTCCAGCACCACAATTCAAAGGCATCAGTTCTTTTCTATCTTCCTTAGCCAATGCCCAGCTCTCCAAAGCACAGCAAACAACTGAAAGACCGAAGCCTGGATCAGGCACACCCTAGTCTCTAGACTGTCATTGTTGTTCTTCAGCACTCTGGAGAGGTCCTTGACAGAAAAGTTTTCCAATGTAGTTCATGTTTTGATTTCCTGACTGCTGGTACCAAGAGTGTTGATTGTGGATCTGAGCAAGATAAAAAGATTAAGTTGTTAACAAGCTCAATCTTTTCTCCATCTCTCATGGTGCTACCAATGGGCCTGGTGGTGAAAATTTTTGTTTTCTTGGTGTTAACCTTCATCCCATATTGCAGACTACAGTCCTTGACCTTCTGTAGCAAATGCTTCAGATCCTCCTCAGGTTTTGATAAGCAAGGTTGCGTCATTTGAATAACACAGATTGCTGCTGAGTCTTCTTCCAATCCTGATAGAGTCCAGCCTCATATATAATCTGTTCTACTTACAGATTGAAAAGGTAGTGAGAAAGGACACAGCCCTGATGCACTCCTTTCTTAAATTTTTTAACCATGCTGTTTCCTTGTTCTCTCTGTTCTGATGACTGCTTTCTGGTTTTGGAGTCAGTTCCATGGCAATTGGTACTAGAAGAGCCACACGAATGTAAATGATGTAGGATCACTGCTTCTTCCTGAAAGAAAAAAGAACCTTGCATTACCTTTAGCAATCATGCTTTATATTTGATGTTGTCCTGACTTATATAGTAGGTTGGGATCATTTTGAGAGCTTCACACAGAAGGCAAGCAGCCTTAGTGCAGAGTAAAATTCCCAGGAAAGAACCAACTCATCCTTTATTACTGTTAGAAAAGCAACTCATTTGTTCTTTTCTACCTGAGTGGGGAGCAGAAGGTGCTTATCACACTAAAGACAGCATTTGCTATTTAAGTCCAACAATATCCCAAATGTGTAGACAACATTTAATTTTTAAAATCAAGAAAATTGTATGTTGTATATTTGTTTTTACTCCATAGTTTTCTTTCTTTCCTTTTTTTTCCCCATCCACATTTAACCAGGAAAAAAAATAGAAGAAAGTTTTATTCACTGAATACCAGCTATGCAAGGCAATTTATATACATTTTCCCCATAACACTCACAATATCCTTGGATATTACCAACCTTATTATCTAGAAATAAAACCTAAGGCTTAGAAGGTTAAATGATTTTCCCAAGTTCATGGTGTTTAGGCATAAACTAGGTCTGTTTAATCCGATCCTCAAAGGTGCCAGTCTACTGTTACATGCTACTTGCAATATAGTTTTCATTTTTCTATTTGCATTTTTGTTTTAAATTTAAATGGATCCAGTTCAGATAGTCACAGAAATCCCCTGCTTTTTCACCTCACACCACTTGGCTGTTGGTAAAAAACAAGTCAATCCTAGTGTTCAGCTTGGTTTTCAGGGAGCCACAGAAGAGGTAGTGCAGCCTCCACAGCAAGAGTAGTCTTGCCAAGCCTCTTCTCTAGAAGGTACAGTGAGCATAGATTCTTTTTCTTTTATATAGATGTATTTTATTTAGATATATTTATATAGATGTATTAGGAAAACAAGCAAATTCATCCTAGAGAGAGTGAAGCCAGCTTGCTCTTCTGAGACAAGGAGTCTGAGGCTTCATTTGGTGTACTTTGGGCATGTTGCAAGGAGGGATTGGTCCTTGGGGAGGAACATCATGCTTGGAAGGGTGGAGGTACAGAGAAAGAGAGGGAGACAGTAAAGCTGGCACAGGATAGAGCAGGTTTCAAGGCTGTTGGACATAGGGTTGCTATGAATCACAAGCAACTCGATGGCACATAACAACAACAACATAGGTTGTGCATTTATCACATCATTCTTGCTTTTACAATATGTGAGTGTTGGTTTGAGTTTTATGAATGATTTGGTAGATTTGGGGACTCTGAGAAGATTAAAAATTTTCCCCATATAAATCAAAGGTAGCCACTTCTTTGTTTGACACCAGTTTGGCATATAAAAAGTTTCATAAGAATAATCTACTTTCAGATAGCATAGGAACTCTATACCTGCAAAAATAATTATGTAGACTAAATGTCTAGAATGTAAATAAGTACAAGTCTACATATCAAAATGCATACTTTCCTCTCATGAATTTCTAGAAAATTAGGAGATACTTAGTGCAACAAAATAGACTTAAATGGATAAATCTTTAATAGAAATCTTATGTATGTAAAAGTGTTTGAAAAACCTAGGTTTCCCACCAAGTAGCTTAAGAACCAGCCTGTTCATGTACCATATTAATATGCACTAGATGAACTTAGGTGTTTGCTTTGATGATGGAAGATTCAAAACTAAGCTCTTCAGATAGAAAAACAAACAATAAATCAGCAATCTCAGGTTGCTGGTTGACAATCTCATACTAACATGACTTTCCAGGAGACAGCCTTATATATATTTTATCAGAATTTTAAATCACACATAGTCCACTGGCTTCTTTCTGTCCAATAAAGTTTAAAATGAAGATGAGCTTGGTAGCTAGGATATTTTTTCAAAAGGTTTTGTAAAAGAAGCTTTTCCCAGTAGATTCTCTCCTTTTTTTTCTAGGTTAACCTAGGGAGTAAGTAGTATGATAACCCACTATCTCCATGTTGAACAGCTTGCCCGAGTTTCCAAAAAAATTTTTTAACATTTTTTTTTCATATGTGGTCAAGAGAGTAGAAGAGAAGGACAAGGGACCAAAAAGAAAATGGTGCTTTTTTTCTGGAATAGACAACTTCTGTCATTTTATGCCAGAACTAGTTGCCCTCAGTATGGTGGCCCCGTGTGCATCAGAGTAGCACTACATACCACAGGGTTTTATGATGGCTGGTTTTTCAGTTGAAGATTACTGGGTCTTCTTTTCAGAGACATGAACTCTGACTTTTAACCTTTCTGATAGTAGCCAAAAGCATAGACAATTTATGCCACGTAGGGATTCATCCAAAATATTTGGAATTTTTTTTTCTTTTTACGATTCAGAGAGTGCAATAGTTAGAGTTATGGGGTTGTTTTGTTTTGTTTTATTTTTAACCTTGAGCATCTATTAGCGGGATATCTGTTCGTGGAATATGTGTGAGAAGATAATTTTCATGTTATGAACCCAGAGCCACACAGAGTTCTGAAAACTCATACACCTTGAGGGAGAGAACAGTCATGTAAATCACCCTAGAGAACCTGACGGATTGGAGTTAGTAACCAGAGCTGGGAGGATTTAAATGAAGTTTGGATCTGGCTAATATTAGTCTTCTTTGGTGTTCAAGTGAGGTAAAAAGCCTGCATGATGTGGAGAGGCAGGCAGATGTTAATGAAGATTCATTCATTCATTTAATTATTACAAATCTTAATTGAGCATCTACTACTTAGGCTTAGTGCTGGGGATCCAAAACAACTAAGATTCTCCAACCTCTGTTTATTTACTCAAAACCAACTCTCATTGGAAAGAGTATGAGGATCCAAGGAGGGGGGAAAGGGAGCAGAGGGGTGAGGATGGGCCAAGGGGCTTAATCATAGGGTCGCACAATTTGATGGGTGGAGGGAGAGGGGTGGGTAAAAGAAAGGAGAAAGATCCGGTGTGAAAAACAATGTATACGAACTTTGTAAGTAAACCAGTATAAAATAAAAGATGATAAGAAGGGGGGAACCCAACCCTCATTGCCATCAAGTCAGAAATGATTCATAGCTGATCCTCGAGTGGATTTTCAGAGGTTATAAATTGCACGGGAGGAGAGTGCTCATTTTTCTCCTGAAGAGCAATTGGAGGATCCGAACCATACACCTTTGGTTTGGCAGCACAACACTCTACCCACTAGGTCACCACCACTCCCTATAGCATGTAATTGTTATACAAACCTACCCCAAAAAAAAAAAAAAAAGTGTTTCAAGAGCTGAAAATGGATGTGTAGGTAAATTTTGAGGGAGTATTGAGAGAGAGAGAGAGAGAGAGAGAGGAAAAATCTGTGTGTGGAGCCTACTGGTTCAGGAAAGAATCTGTGGAGGTGGGGTAGACTTAATGGATTGACAGGTTAGCGGTCGAAGCTGGGGGTGGCAGAGGAAACAGCCAGGGAAGGGGAAACAGCGTGCGCTGAGGCACAGAGGCGTGAAACTGCTTGTTCTGCCCTGGAATCGCCCTCTTACCCTTTGTCTCCAGACAAGAAGGTGAAAAGGGGGGGAAACCCCAGTTGTTCCCTCACTGTAGGATAGGTCTAAGGATGTTTGGGAATATAAATCCTAGCACAGAGAGCTGCAAGGCAGGATCTAGCCTGAGGAGATTTGTAAGAGCTTAAAGGGGAACCGCAGTGCCTCTGAAAAGAGGAGGCCCGGGTGGCCTGCCAGGGCTTAATTGTGCGCTCGGGGACATTTGGCCCTCGGAGCGTCCCGCTTCCTTTGCCCGCTCTGACGGCTGACGCCAGAGATCCGCAGAGCGCGCAAAGCCCTTGCGAAGTCCGAAAAGGTCACTGTGGCTGCAGATCTCTGGGTCAGAACTTTGCATCTCCAGTGCCTGCGCCTGCGGCCTGCGCCTGCAGAAAGCGGCTCCCCCACCAGATGAGCCGTGGCCTCGGCCCGAGAGGCGCAGTGGCTCAGGCCCAGCGCGGGGCCCACTGGAGGTCCCCGGCGGCCTGGGCAGATGCCTCGGGGCCTTTGTCAGGTGTTTGGCCCTCACCTTGCTTTTGAGTTATACATGGCCCGCCGGCTTGTTACTAGATGCCATGGAGTTGAGCACGACTCACAGTGTGACCCTATGGACAACAGAGCTGAGACTTGACCAACCCTAGGCCATCTTCACGATCTCGTTCGACTCCAGCCAGCCCCCTGTGGCAGTTTCGTGGCAGTCACCTCATTGAGTCTCTTCCTCTCTTTCGCAAACCCTCTACCTAGCCAGCATGATGGGTTAGGGGTTACCAAAGTCAGACTTAAGGACAATTCCTACTCGCCCTTTAATATTATGTACATTTGCTCTCGCATTGAAAGGAGGGAACCAATCCTTACTCAAAAGGAATGTATCCCACTCGCCTGCACTTGCTGCCCGAGCACCTTTTAAATCAGTAGAAAGGCTTCCAACCTTTTCGTGCACCAAAGTGAAGCCAAATGAGAGAGCCCTCTGAGCCTGTCCCGACTTGCCTGCAAATTCTGCTTAAAGACATTTACAAACTGACCTGGGATCTTGTTTGTAACCCACCGGCGGCCTGTCCCCACCCCGCCCTCGAGTTGTGGAGGGACTTTATGGCGGCCTAATGATGGGGTGACCTCGTGGCCTACACGCCTGAGAGCCCCGCCGGGCCTGGACAGTGACGGTGGGTGGGTGGGTGCGGGTGTTAGGTCAAGAGCCCGACGAAGGACCTACCTCCAGGGGAACTGCGGGCCCAGCCTGGCCTTCCCCTGGGGATCAGAGTTCGGGCCCGCCGCCCCCAGGAACCCCGCGCGCCCTCGCAGCCGTTTTGCCGCAGACCCCCGAGGGCCCCCTCACCTAGGGGCCGGGTCGGGGGGCGGCCGCGCGGCGGACAATGACCCCTCTTCTCCGCTCGCCGACGCCTCCCCTGCGCCGCCGCCGCCGCCCAGCCCCCAGGCGGACCTATTAGCCATTCAAGCTGACAAAACCCCTAGGCCCGGCGCATTGTCCCGCCGAGCGCCTGGCCGCTGTCATTAGCCCTGATTACGCTGAGCAGCCTGACAGCCCCGCGGCCGCCGCGCGGACCCCCCACCCCCGGCCCCGCCTCACAATAGCGGCGGAAATGTCCGCGCCCCGCGCCCCCCGCGCACCCCCGAATGCGCCGCGGAGCTGCGCCCTCCCCTCCCGCTCGCCCGCCCGCTCTGCGGATACAGTTCTTCCCCCCTTTTTGTTAAAAGTAGGCAGAGAGAACCAGGTCAAGAAAGACTTTGAGGTCATTTGTTTAATGTAAACAAAGAGCAAGTCTTCCTTGTCCTAGCCTCTCATCACCACCCTCCACACACAGATTTTTATAAACAAACTGGGGAGATGGGGAGCGGAGTGCTTGTTAGAGTTGAGACCAGGGGGGCTGTGGCGGCGTTCGGGGAGCAGGGAGCCACCGGGTCCTGCAAAGAGAGAAAGGAAATGCACCTTCACGGTGGCCAGGGCCCCTGAAATGTAAAACACGCATCTATTCCCAGTCCGCGGGGGTAAGCTGCTTCTTGAGGAATGGTGTGGCGAGATTCTTTAGTAAAAGAAATCTTTGATACCGAATTACCTCCAAATCCAGAGAATTTCAACTGTCGTATTATTTGTTTTGTTTTGATGACTTCTTTTCTAGACTAAAGCTCTGGAATGATAGGTAGTTGTGCCGCTTAGCTGGGCCTCTCCGGAGGTTCGAATCCACCAGTGCGATTTGACAGCCTCTGAAGATTGGAGGGCCAGCCAGCTCTGAGTCTGTTCAAAGTGGATCGTAATGAGTGAGTTAGTAAAACAGATATGAAAAAAAAATATCTGGAGAGCAAAGCCTTTTACAATGCATAGCTAACAGAAGATTTGGACCACTGTAAAGAAAAGAAATCTCCACGTGAAAATTTAGACCAATTTTCAACCTGGGGTAGGGGCGGGGGGAAGAAAGCCCTGCTGGCTGAGAGGCTAAAATTCCCAGTTTGTTCTCCTGTTAACAGTTTCGAGCCATCCTTCGGAGAAATAGGTTATTACCGTAAAAATGCACAGCCTTGGAAACTCTGTGTGACTGTTCTACTCTTTTCTATGGGGTCATTATGTGTTAAAATTCACTTATAATAATGAGGATTTTTGTTGTTGTTTTGGTAATTATTAATACACTGATAATTGGCAAAGATGGATGCCTTCATGGTTCGGATACGCTTTTCTTTTAAACTAAAAAATGTATCACTTTCTTAAGATTCTAAAGTTAAATTCGGCAAGTATTTTCCTGGATCATTAGAAAAGAAGAGGTGCTTTAAGATGTAATCTTTAGGAAGTGTATTAGTTTAAGCAAACAGTAGCTGTAGTATCACAGCTTTGACCAAAGCAGGGGGGAGAACGCCATCATTGCTGTTAAATAATTTTCTTTTCTCCAGGCAGTCAAGCCCCCTTAAAAATTACTTTATGGGGGGGAAAGTTTATTTTCCGGCGTGACCCTGTTTTCTTGAGACTACAGAGTGAATATTTCTTTCTGCTTAGGCATTGTCTAAACTGGCGAATAAAGTGTGAATTTTAGAATCTCAGATTCCTTCGTATGATTCGACTAATGAATTCTTACCCGTCTCTCTTGGATTTGGGAGCATCAGCGTCAGAAAGAAAAGTCTATCAGCTATCTCCTTCAAATGCTGCTCTGAAGAGCTATATAGGGGAAGAATGGGAAAGGGTGAGGATAGGAGACTAGAAGTAGTCAGATTGTTGTTGTTGTTGTTGCTGACATGAAGCCCCCATAAGGCCCAAGAAGGACTAGGGTGAACCAAGAGAAATGCTTAGAGTATAAAATTGGAGAAGGCATTCTCTCAAAGAGCATGCAGTATAGGAGAATCATCTGGACGTTAGTTCTTTCTTATATTTTTGTACATTATATACCTTATTTGCATTAGTTTAGTCCTATCCCTGCTCCTGACATTCCAGGAATTACTTTAGCTCTTGGAAATAAAACAAGAGTCTTGAAGAAGCTCTATTATTCTGGTCTCAGAAGGCATCTACTTTCTTTAGGGACAAACACCGGCTTGATCACAAAGATTGCCCCACTCCTAGTATCTAGAGCTTCCATGCAAGAAAGAAGAGTTTTGGTTTCCAACAATTCTCAGAATAAGGAATGTTGTAGATAATGACAAACATTCATGAAGTCCAAATGGAGCCAACTTGGTTTAAGTGGTTTAGCAACCCAAACCAATCCTTATTTGTGTCCTGAATTTCCACTGTATATCTTACCATTTGATTGCCTTTTTGTCTTCCAAAGCTTAGTTTTGCTCTTTAGCACTTCTGCCTAAATAAGTTCGAATTCTTCTGATTCAAACAGCATCTTGAAGAGGCTTGTTAAAGTGATTTAAATATCAATGCCAAAATTTTAACACATGCAATCCTTTTTCACTACAAAAAATAGTTTAGAGGCTTTCTGGGGAGCAGTAAGCTTCTTAATTCAAGGAAAGCTGTAGGAGTTTTTGGGTTTGGTACATTGGGGAAGGAAAATAGGGAGCTTAGGTTTGTTTTTTTTTATAAAAAAAAAAGCATACCACCTCTCAGTAGCCTTCTGCTATACCTCAACAAGTAACATGAGTCACGTCCCCCATCTCAACAGCACTGTCATTGACAAATAAAACTCACTTAAAAATGCTAGTCCAGCTATTTACACCTACTCTTCTTCATTTTATAAGAATGAATATAATCTTAAGTCCCGTATATGCCCATTCTAATCACATTGGAGGGTTTGATCCCTGGCGTTCACTGCTTTAGTTATTACAGTGAACCTTCAAGGAGATGCAAAGTCTTTCTTATTCCAGAGCCTATGCCTGAGTAGTCTTGCATTTTTATATATCAAGATTAACTGCTTGAGTATCTTAATTTGGCTTCTGAAGATGTTCCTGAGAGTCACTGGCACTTTATAAAATTGTCAGGTGGACACATTATAATGGCCCCTGCTGGGAACTCTTTTGGGGGAATTGCCTTCCAGATATTTTCGTGTCCAATTTCTAGGTTTAAAATAGGACACATGTGCATATATGTATGTGTATCAATTTATATACACACACATTGTTATTGTTGCTGCCATCCAGTGCATTCCACCAAACTTTAAAGGCTGCGCTCTTTTGGCAGCAGATCACAATGCCTGTCTACAGAGATGCTTAAAGACAGCTTTAAGCCTCCATCTTTCAGTATTAACTGTTTGAGCCATGCTGAAATTTCTCCATGTACATACATATATTGACATACATAAGATAACATTTTAGCTAGGAGGTGGCTATAGATTTACTATGGGTTCTTAAAACAACAACAGCACTAATATATTCAGGACACATCAGAAAAGACAAATGGTATAGTGAAGACGCACAGGAGCGCACTTGCCAGCGGTGCTCGCCTGGCAGGAATCCGAAAGCAGCTCTCTCTAGCAAGACTGGATTGCTCACCAGGTTGTTTTATTGTTAGCTGAGCCACACAGAACCCACCGGCCAGTCTGCACATTTAGAAACAGCGAGTTCCCAAAACTAGAGAGAAGCCCACGGAGGCAGTTCCTTTAGTAAGTAAACAACATAGATATGTTTTGTTTTTAAAAAAACCATAAGATATATAACAGCGTCCATTCAACGTGAAATGCCCGCGGGACAGTTAGGGCTGACGCTCCAGCAGTTCAGGTTCTCCAGGCATCTTTGCGTCAGAATCTTTAGGAAAAAGCAAAGCGAGGACAGAGTGGCGCGTGAGCGGGCCCCGTGGGGGTCATTGGTGGAGTTGCGCTGGCTCGTGTCAGCTGCGGCCCTTGGGCCAGTCCTAGCCAGCTGGCTTCTGGACGGGCTTCATTGAGATTTGTTTGACCTCTCATTTTTCATTTTATTCGGTTTGTTTTCCACCAGATTCTGTTTGTGAACCTCCTGGGTCAGATGTCGCATTCGCTGTCACTGGACGTGATGGAGATCGCCGAGGTGGCCGCCTTGCTGGACAGACTGGCGGCTGGACTCACCGCACCGCCCAGCATCTCGGGCGTGCCCTCGTCCTCGGCCCGCAGCCCTCGCCCGGAGCCCTGGGACAGCACCTGCTGCTGAAGCCTGTGAGGAGGGAAGGAGACAGTGGTCACATCGTGCGACTGAGAGCCAGCCCCTCCGTTCACCCTTCTGCAGCCCCAGCAGGCAACAGCATTCGCTGGAGCCTGGAGCCAGGTCGCCAAGGAGCTCAACCCTCAAGCCTCTTCCCACTGCCCGAATCTTGGGGATGTGTGACCACACAGGTTTCTCCAGTTGTCCACTTTAGGAAATTTACAAGACTAACAGGAAATAGCCACATCTATATGACAAGGATGCCCTTCCAGCATGCGTCTGCGTGGAGCCCCAGCCCGAGTCTGTCATTCTGGGTCGAATTCCCGGGTCCAAAGGCGAACACAGTTGGCCACCTGAGGGTCCCACTGAGGATTTGGGTTTGACAGGCCAGACTTAGCTTTTGATCAGAATATTAGACGAATTGAGATTTTCACAGGAGGATCTGAAAATGATGAACCTAGTAGTTTGCTAAGCTGTGCTCTGGCCAGCCGCTCTCGGGAAGAGGAAAAGTCGAGTGCATTGGAAACTATTTCCAAAGCATTAGCAAGGGATGCACCTGAGTTTATAAAATATCACTACTAAAGCGCCAGTGTTAAAAAGCCAGGCTTCACTTTAGTGCAGGAGCTACGGCCCAGGAGGAAACAATTAGCTAGAGGCCTTACGGGTCGCTCATTGTTTCCAGGATTTCAATTGTTTTGTTTTGTTTTTAATTCCCCAATGTAGCTTTGGTTTGGTGACCAGGACGCCACTGGTGGAAGAACCTTGAGGTGCCAAGGAGAGAAACTTGGGGCCAAGAACCTAGAAGGGAGCCCGCTCCTCACGCTAGGACTCCGGAAAACTGTGGTCTTGAGTCTGAAGACAGACTACAACCCCCAACTCCTGCTGAATCAGAGGCGCCTTGGCCCCAGGCGAAGTACTCCAGGGTGCTTCCTCCATCCCCTCCGCGCCTGGATCGCTCTAAGGTACAGACCTGTTCTTGGCTGCTGCCGCTCTGTCCCTTTGTCGGCGGTTCTTGAACCAGTTGCCCACCTGCGTGGGGGTCAGTCCAGTGGCCTGGGCGAGCTCCCGCTTTTTACTGGGGTTGGGATACGGGTCCTGCAGGTACCACTCGCGTAGCAGGTGTCTCGTGCGCTCCTTGAAGCAGTGCGTCTTCTGCTCGCCGTCCCAAATGGTGCGTGGCAGCGGGAACTTCTTCCGCACCCGGTACTTGTCCACCGGCCCCAGTGGCCGGCCACGCAGCTTCTCGGCCTCCTGGTAGTGCGCCTCCAGCCACAGAGCCTGCAGCTTGGCGTGCGACTCCTTGGTGAACTTGTGGTTCTCCAGGATGTGGTAGAGCTCGCGGTAGTTGCCGCCGTGAAAGGCCACGATGGCCCGGGCGCGCAGCACCGACTCATTCTTGTTCAGGGCCTCGCAGGCCGCCGGGGCCACGGGCAACGACCAGAGGAAGCGACCCAGGCGCTCCACGTCGCCACTCTCCTCCAGGGTCTCGCATACCCCGGCCACTTGCTGGGGGCTGAAATTCAGGATGGGCAGCTGGAACATCGAGGCAGTGCTCGAGGCGGCGGCGCCGAGCCCTGGGCGGGACGCGCAGCAGATGCCCGCAGGCCCGGCTGGGTGCGCCAGGCTATCCTCCGGGACGCGCCTCGGAGCAGTGGCGGCGGCCGCAGCCGGGATAGAAGCGGGATCCGGGTTGAGGAGGTGCCGGCTCGGCGGCTCGGGCTGGGCTGCGCTCAGCTCCCGCAGGCAGCGGGCGGACGGGCGCGCGGGCGCAGCTACTGGGGTGGGCGGATTGGTGGCGCGGGCGCCATGGAGACCCCCTGTCAGTCAGCGGTCAGCTCTGCCAATCAAGGCTACAGCTAGATCGTCCTGGCCATTTCAGCACCTCCCCGCGCTTGACAGCGCTAGTCCGCGGACTTCTCCCCTCGCAGTATTTTACAGAAGCTGAGAAGACGCTTGCGCCGGAGGCTGGGAGAGAAACTGGCGAAAGCCACTGCCTTACGCTGCCCCCGCCTCAAGTCTTGTCCCTCCCTCCGGTCCCCCCCCCCCCAAGAGGCGCTGATGCTGCAGGAATCCGCTTTGGAACGATTCACTGATTCGGTTGAGGGGGGCTGTAGAGGACAAAGGGAATGGGGCCAAATGGAAATTCTCCGGGAATTTGCAAGTTTAGTTGTAAGGAAACAGCAAATGATGAGCGGAGCGTATGAAAGGAGGAGGGAGTGGAAGGAGAGAGTCTTAATCACCCCATTTCTTCCCGAGGTCTGTCCTTGCATGCCGCAGGCCTCTCCCTTTGCCCCAACTTTCAAAGCAGTCGAATGGACGTGGCTCTACAACAGGACGCATGGGACCAGGGATCAGTAGAAGAGGTCAGTTGGGGTTCTGTTCTCCCTCTCTTACAAAAGCATATCCAACTGGGAGCAAGGACACCCTAACCCGAAGGCTGGCCATGAAGTCAAAGATTGCAACCTGTCTCACCCTAGTAAAACGTCTACTTTTCGGCTGAACCCCTCCTGTCCCCTGCCCTGGTTAAATGGACCAGAACAAATGTGCTGCATCTAGAGTGAGAGGGCATCAGTTGGTCAGGACAGCAACTTAAAAGCTTACTTCGAGTCTTTTAAAAATATTGATTTGCTCCTCTCCTTACAGGCTAATTTTACCTCTATTCTGTGTTAGAATGTAACTCTCGAGCTGAGGGTAGGAAAGCTAAGCTTGGCCTTGTACCCTAAAAGCAAGTCAATAAAAGCAACGTAGATGACCTAGAAAAAGTGTCTCCCAAGGCCAGCTGGCCAGTGACCCCCTTCTGCAGGGAGGAAGAGAGGACCTTCGTGGAGGGACCCCTTAAGGTTGGCAGATTGAATTGACAACTTGTATTAATTCCCAATTGTTGTGCCCACCTCTGAAGCTTTGGTGAAATAAATCACTGTCTCTTCTGGGCCTTTGATAAGGTGTGTCCACTTTGAAAAAAACTATTTGGGAGAGAGGGTAGAATTTTAAAAATGCCTGGAGACTGTCTTTGGAATATCTACCCCTTCAAGAGAACCAGAGGGGAGGCACCACCAAACTGGACTAGGTCCGGCTATCTTTACTTTAGTATCAAGCACAGTTCGTACGGGGCTTGTACAGATCTGGTAAATCAGAAGGCAGATAGATAGCACAGATGGTTGGAGGTGTCGGGTCAGATCATGCTACGCCTGAGTGCAGAGCAAAGCTCGTTCTGACGGAAAACCTTGATATTATTTTCACAGATCTTCACAGTTCACTAAAAAAAAAAAAAAAAATAGCAGAGAGAGAACGAAAACCCCCTTATTCTTGTGGGATTGCCAGTCTCTTCAATAGAGGCTTTCTTTTCTACAAGCTCATTTTTTTTGAAATGCGACAAAGCAGGGGCAAGAGTAGGAGGCTGATGGGGATAATGACAAAGCACAGACCTCTAGGTTGCAGTGACTTCCAAATCAGCCCGAAGGACAACTTTGAGCCAGAAATACTGCATCAAGGCCTAGCACATACAGGCCTGGCAGGGGTGGACGGGACCCCCAGAGGGCTGCGCCTCCAGCTCCTATATCCTGGGAAGCAGAGTTTGGGCACATGATGGTCCTCATTTTCCTGCTTTTGGGTGCAGAGCTGGCCTTCTTTACTCTTCCCAGGAGGTCTCCCAACCAAGAGAGTCTCCAGCCTCAAGTTCAGAGACCAGGTGCACGGTCTCTGGAGCTGAGGAGGGACTGTACACAGTGTGACCGCGCCTCCACCAAACGCTTTTGCTCCATTCTTTGGAAAGGACTGAATTAGGAGAGATTTGGCTTACAGATGTGAGCAAGTCCTGTTCGTTTATTTGAGTTTAGGGGCCCTATCCAGGAAATGGGAATATTCCTCTTTATAGCGCATTTCTTGGACCATGAAATCTGGTCGTATGGAAGGTTAGATGAGAGGGTGTTTTCGCTTTCTTCCGCTTGTCTAGGTCTCACGACATAGTCAGAACCTCACCCTGGGACGGAGAGCCAGGCTGTGAACTCCAGAACCACGGGGAAAGGGTCCAGAGTAGGATCCTGACTGGAGTTATGGTGTCTGGGGCCTGGGTGTCCAGAGGCCTAGGACTGCTCTGCCTTGGGAAAGAAGTAATTGAATTGTATTAATTGTGTTGGTTGAAAGAAAAGAAACTGTTCTGGAGCACTTTCATATTCTGTATTCGTTCACCAGCTTTTAGTGACAAAGCAAAGAAGAAGTATATATGAGCTCTTATTCCAGAGCTCCAATCACTCCAAGGAGCGATTGTAAAGATCCTGCTCTGGTTTAGTTGGGGGTCCACACCTCACTCTTCAAGCGCACTTTTCTGGGGGTTCCCAAGTGAAAGGTTGATATCGGGGTCGACTTTTATGAATTTTATGCAAAGAAAGTTTTTAAAAAATATATTTTGGAGATTTACACTCACCCTCAAGCAATTCCCCTGCCCCACCCTCTCTTCTTCACACACCTCATTTTGCTTTTGAGTTTGGCCAAGAAACGTAGAAAGTGCAACAGCTGCCATAGACTTAGGCTTGTCTGCATGACTTTGTAACTTTCTGCGGGCTGGTTTCCTGCAAGTAGATCTGGGGACTCAGTTAGTGGCAGGAATCCACAGACCATTCTGTTCTCTGCAGTTGAGAGTTCTGCTTTGTATGGGGAAATATTTAGCGCGGAGGAGGGGTAGAGGAGCAATGTGGGAGATAATGCTCAAGCGTCAATTCTGTTTCTGAACTGTTTGGACAAAGTGAATTCAAAGCTGTTCAATTCGGAATCCAATCTTCAGAATCCAGCCTAGGACTTCTTCTTGGAATCCAAGTCTTGTTCCTGGTTCTGCCCTTCTTTGATTTTCCTCTTTACGGTGGAGTGACAGAGAAATAGAACCTCGATTCTTCTTGCTGAAGGATTTGCTTGGAAGGCAATTAATTTTTATCTCTGGATTCTAATTGCAAGCTTGGCTTACTCATTTTCATTTTGTCTTTTCTATGACTTTCCTTAGTTAAAAGTCTGCAAAAAAAAATTTAAAAGATGTATTTTGGTTCTGTTTCCCCACTGTCAGGGGTTCTAATAAAGTTGTAATTGAGAGGTTTTAATAAAATAGTAATTTAATACATCTGAGTTAATAAAGATATTTGTGCTGTCTGCATCTTAGAGTCACAGATCAGAAGACAAAGGGGCCTAGGCTTTTGTGTAGGTCAGTTTTTACTTTTGAGGGAGAATATCTTGATTTTCCTTTCCTGTGCTTCATAGCTCTGTGTTGTCCTGAGAGTAGGCTTTTATATTTCTTACTTAAAACTTGTTATTTTAAAATATAAAACATTCTATAAGGTTTGAAAAGATATTTTACATCCTTCAATACTATAGTCTTAAATTTCACCCTCTCAAAACGTTTGTTCAGATTTAATATTCTGCTTTTTAAGTGCTACTATATACATAAATAGATAAATACTTATGTATTTGATGGTCTAGATTTTCAGATCTGGGATGCATTTAATGTCCTATTTTTAAAGCATGCACTATCACGAAAGCTCCCAAGGTAGACCACTCTGTTGAACAAATTTCTCCCTTGCCAATGTACACCTTGTAACAAAGAATGGAGAAGTCTCTTTATTGTGTATAATCTGAAAATACATGTCATTTGAGAAATGTTTTGTAAACATACTAGCATTTAAAAATAACCTAAGTAAAATCAACTATAATTAGTGTGAACCTAATTTGTAAGAGACTAGGGTATTTTGTTTTTTGCTGATTATTCACACCTAATTGTTAAACATTTTTAAATGGTTCAAAATTTTGCTTGTCTTAAAATGCAAGACAATTTTTGAGGTTTGCATCAAAAGTATAAGTGTGGGGAAATGGACCATTTGAAAGCAATGATTAATTAGAAAGAGTACATTTAAAAAAATGTTAGACTATGCAACTTTATTTTGATCTCTAGTTTGTGATTGCTTCAAGGTATTTGGCTGAGGATTTGTATATATGAAAAAGAGTGTTTTATAGTATATACTCCAGCTAAACTGTGCTCTTAAATTCATTTTTATATCTTCACCTATTTTTTAGGGCAAGCCTCAGTGTGCACAGAATTAACCGTATAATGTTTGCTCACAGCTATGCATCAGCGGGTACTTGTCTGAAGGAATAATGCTTAAAATGTAACCATGTTGCCATTTATAAACACTTTATCATTAATAATGAAATATTAGTTGGATGACTGAAAGAATACTTAATTTGTAGTTCTCTACTGGACTATTGTTATTATTTGCCACCAGTTAAGTTTTTTTTTACATCTAAGATCACATTTTCCTTTTCATACACAGAAATCTTAAAAATCAATAAAGTGAAAGCGTAACAATTTTTTATTTAATATCCTTTGAGATAAGTAAAATAGTACTTAAATTATGTATAGAGTATCTACATATTAATCATACATGTATTTATAATATCTTCCATATATTTATACATACACATTATACATATATACATACCCCACTTTTATGACATATGGCATTTTACACTTCAAAGCATTAATTTCCAACTAGGACAGTTTTGTATCCACTTCTCTAGGGGATATTTGACAGTCTCTGGAGATATTTTTGGTCTAACATCTAGCAGTGGAAGCCAGTGCTGCTCCCCTTTCTTCCCCTTTACCTAATATATATATATATATATATATATATATATATATATATTCAATAATTCAATTGTTGAGAAACCCTGCTTCAAAAGATCTCAAAATAACAAACCAGGTGCAGATATATAAAACTCAAAGTCCATTCCAAAAGACTCAGTACCCTTATAATTTCACCTTAGATGTAGCTGTATCAGTAAGATAATTTTTCCATTAACTTACTATAGTTTTGTTTCTTCTTTAATTTTACTTTAAATGACATGAACGGATGCTTACGAACCTACTACAAGTGTTTGTGAAGGGTGGAGTTCATCCCTACGAAGGTGGAATCTCCATTCTTTGAGTAATTGGTAAGATAGACAACTATAGTAGAAAGTTACGGCCATATGAGTAAAATAGGAAGAATTAAGAGATTAACTACCTACTTATATTAATTAGTGACAAAGACAGGTTTAAAATACAAATCCACAACTCTAACTATTATGTGTATATATAACTATTGTTTGTTCCATTCAAGGAAGAAACTTTAATTCCAGTTGAGCTTGGGAGCAAAGGAACCATAGGAAAATACTTATTGGTGCCTGCCACATGCCATTTCTGGCTGTGATTTTCAGATCTGGGGTTCAAGAATATCACAAAATTTTAAATTTCTTAAACTACTCTAGTTCTTACCAGATGGAGTGCCCTGTAAACTCCTGACTCTCAACTGTAGCTGTAGGGCCTTCATGGGCTTATTTGGGGACTGGAAGAGGGAACTGTTGGACTCTGAGGTTATTGAAGACTCTTCTCTGAGTCAGCACACTGTACACTAGCAGGAAAATAGAGTGATATCCAGCCTCTGGGGGAGAAGAGATTGGCTTTGAGGTGTTGTCTCAATGAGGTTTAGTTTAAGGAGAAAAGCCCCTAACTCTTTTGTCAAGTCTTTCAAAAGAATAACAGTGATGCCCACTAGCATTTCTATAATTAACAAGCTGTCAACATTGTTATTACTGACCACAGAAGTCTATTACAGACCACAAAATTGTTATAAATGTTTCTTTAGGTCTGAAATGTTAGCCTTTATCTTCTTTTCAGCCTAAGGACAATTTTTGAAACCAATTTTGTTTCAATCATTTTGGATCAGTTGTGAGGTAATTTTGGAAGTGCAGATGCTCTATGCCCACCTATTGAAATAAAGATTTTTAAATGGAAACACAGAGAGGAGGCTGCTTAAGCCCCAGTGGGGACCAGCTGCAAAGCTCTGACAGGGAATTATAGAGACAGACAGGGGTAGTAGACTCTGGGTGGGGGAGGGTGGAATTAAGGGTGAGAGAAATGTGTGCATATCTGCTTTAACAACAGATACCTTTAAACTATGGAACTTTAATGCCACTGTCCTCTTTTTCTAAGTATTTTATTTGTTATTACTTTCTCTAGTGTTCTTAGGTTTTGGTGAAATGAATGTAAGAGATTTTGCCTTTACTGATATTAAAATTTGAAGTTGAACTCCTTTTTTTCAATTTTATGATTTCATTTTTACTCTTCATGTAGTTACACTTCCCTCTACCCATCTCTTCTTTCTGCTTATTTATCTTTTCCCACCTAATTATCAGCACTTTTTATTGTCCCTGAAAATTATCTTTCTGCTAATAATTTCATTTCTCTGCATTTTAATGATGTGGGCTTATGTTTTCTTCCTCTTTTGCATTTGTTCTGATTCCATGACTCATTTTTTCTCTTTCCCTGTCTCTGTTGCCTTATTAAATAAAACCTTGTTATTTTTTAAGCATATACAAAGATCTCACCCCTGAAGATAGTTGGGGGTTGCTAAGAAGAGTCATTAAGAAAATGTTACTATAATATTTTGGAATAACGGTGCTTCTTAGGTTAAACTTAATAGAAGCAGATTTGGACCAAGAGGCAGTTGTCAGAACAGAGCAAGGAAACAGTGCATAGAGATCAGAAAATGTGTATGCCAGGGATGCTGCCTATCTCCATACCTTTCAGTCTATATGCAGAACAGATCATCCAGGAGGCTGGGCTTTATGTGGAGGAATATGGATGGCATCAGGATTGGAGGTAAACTCATGAACAACCTGCATTATACAGGAGACACATTCTTGCTTGCTGAAACTGATGACCTGAGGCGTTTACTGCAGAAGGTCGAGGATTTTAGCCTTCAGTATGGATTAAAATGTAGCATCAAGAAAACAAAGATTCTCACTACTGGGCCCATTGAGAACATCATGATAGATGGAGAAGAGATTGAAATTTATAACAGCTTTAGTTTATTTGGCTGATTCAATAATACATAGCAATAACATGATTTTGGGCCCCAGTTTTTCTATATGTTAAAGGAAATATTATTTTATAGATTAGTTGTAGGGATTAAATAAGATTTGATATGACTATTCCTTATAGTGTCTTGTACAAAGTAAATTCTTAACAAGTATTAATTTCACTCTATGGGCAACAATTCTCTTAATCTGTGTATTGCTGTTAGGAGCTATTGAATGAACTCCAGTTCGTAACAACCCTATCTACAACAAATGGAAACCTTGACAAATCCTGGCCCATCCTCATAAACTCCACTTTGCTTAAGCCCTGTGTCAATCCACCTCATTAAGGGTCTTCTCCCTCATGTATCCTCCACTTTGCAAACACAATGTCTTTCCCCAAAGACTAGCCCTTCCTTATAACATTCCCCCAGTAGGTGAGATCAAGTCTCATCATCATTACCTCTAAGGAGCATCCTGCTTGTATTTCTTCCAGGGCAGATTTTTTGTTGTTGTTGACAGACCATGGTATATTCAGCACTCACTCTCTGCCAAACACAGCAATTGTTGCACAAAATTGTCAATCCTTCTATTTTCTTTATTTATTGTTTAACTTTCACATGTTTATGAAACCATTTAAAAGATCATTGACTTGGGGGTAGGTGCACCTTAGTCTTTAGATTGATAGCCTTGCTCTTTTGCTATTTAAAGAAGTCCTTAATGGCAGATTTTTCCCAATGCAGTACATAATTTGATTTCTTGACTGCTGCTTCTATGGATTGCCTCACCCACACATCCACTCACTCACTCTTTGAATTTGAATTAGAACCAACTTATAGCGGGTTTTTACAGGTTGTAAATGGCACAGAATAAGATTGCTCATCTTTTTCCTTTGGAGCAACTGGTGGATTTAGATCTCACATTTTTTGGGTTGGCAACACAACTCATTACTCCTCAAAGCCACTAGCGCTCTCCTCCTACAGGTTAAATACCCTATATTTCTCTTAGTGATATCTTACTTTTCGGTTATGTACCTAGTTTCACAATTCCTTGATGTTCTGCTTAAGTGTTTTGATGTTTTCTAAGCAACAGATTCTTCTGAAGTTAGCCTTTCTATTCTGGGAGTCACTTCTTTTTTTTTTTAATTTTCATTCTTTTGTTGTTAAACACTTTCCTCCCTGCCCACCCCTCCCCCCCAGTTCATGCTTTTCTCTTTGAAAAGTAAAAAAAAAAATAAAAATTCATTGTTATACAATCCTTTCCCCCCTCAAGTCCACTTCACTATGCAACTTTCATTCTGGACTCTTGTCATGACAATAATACCTAATCATATATTCCTCCCAAACAGTTCTCTCCCTCATCTATTTCAATGCCCTATACATTATTTATCCCCTCTTAGTACCCCCCAATCCTGATGTTAGTCCCGCTTTACAAATACTATGCAGTATTCGTCCTTTTGTGACTGAGATATTTCACTCAGCATAATGTCCTCCAGGGTCACCCATATTGTATAATATTTCATGAGTTCCTTGTTTTTCAATGCAGCATAGTATTCAATTGTGTGGCTATACCAGAGCTTCTCTACCCATCTGTTTGTTGATGGGCACTTGGGTTGTTTCCAACTCTTTGCTATTGTGAACAAAGCCACAATAAACATGGGTGTGTATGGCAGCCACTTCTAATGGCAACCTTTTAGTCCAGTTGTTGTATAGTGTGTAAAGCCCTGGGCTGCTAACCTAAAGGCTGGAGGTTTGTATCAATTAGATGCTTCAAGGGAGAGACATGAGGTAATCTACTTCCATAAAGATGGTAGAACCTCAGAAATCCTACGAGGCAGTGTCACCAGGAGCTGGAGTAAACACAGCAGCAGTGGATTAAAGACATCAATAGATAATTTTCATGAAACTCAAAAAATACAGACTGTATTAGCTTCCTGTGGCTTCTGTAACAACCAAGTGGAATGAAACAGAAGAAATTTCTTTTCTAATAAGTCTGGTGCTAGAAGTTAAAAATTAAGCATCAGTAGCACAAGGAAGAATTCAAGATACTAAAGAGTTGAATAGAAGATTTCAAAAGGCAGCACGGGATAACAAAGCAAAATAGTACAATGAAATGTGCAAGGAGTTGGAGTCAGAAAATCAAAAGGGCTGAACTCGCTCAGCATTTCTTATTAAGCTCAAGGAACTGAAGAACAAATTCAAACCTTGAGTTGCTATAATCAAGGATGCTTTTGGCAGAATGTTAAATGATCTCGGAAGTATTAAAAGAAGATGGAAAGAATATACTGAGTCACTGTATCAAAAGGAATTGGCAGACACAGAAGAATTTCATGAAACAACATATGAGCAAGAGCCTATGGTGATGAAAGAAGAAGTTCAGGCTGCTTTGA
>NW_006399854.1:3439095-3442208 GCF_000299155.1 Elephantulus edwardii | reverse complement strand
TACTGCTAGGAAAACAAACAGATTTGTCCTGGAAAGGGTTAAACCAGGTGGCTCCTTGGAGGCAAGGATTCTGAGGCTCCGTCTAACATATTTTGGACATGTTGTGAGGAGGGCCCTGTCCTTGGAGAAAGACAGCATGCTTGGGAGGGTGGAGGGACAGCGCAGGAGGGGAAGGCCCTCTATGAGGTGGATTGATTCAATGACTGGGATAATCGGGATGGGTGTGTCAGAGACAGTGCGATTGGCACAAGACAGAGCAGAGTTTACGGCTGTTGTACATAGGGTCGCTATGAGTCTCAAGCGACTCGACAGCACATAACAACAACAGAGTCAAGTTCTCTCTGAAGTCTCTTGGGGGAGATTGCTACTTGTCTCTTCTAGTTTCTGGTAGGTCCTTGGTTTATGCCAGTAGAACTCCAATCTCTCCTTCATCCTCACATAGTCATTTTCCTCTTATAGGAACACACACCATATTCAAGTATGAGTATAGGTGTTGATTCTTTACATAAGCTGGCTATTCCATCTTTCTTCTGCAATGAAGCCAGTGGATTAGAACTTCCATCCTTTTAGTTAGCAACTAAGTGCTTAACTACTGTGCCACCAGGTTTCTTGTTGCCTGCAAAAACTTCATTCTTTCAGCTTCTGGTGGCTAATAGGATTTTTCTATTTGTAACGGCATTTCTCTTGTTATGTTATATATTTATTGCTCAAGATGGCTTTCATACCCATCGGCTTGACTTTCACTACATGACTGGGTGAGAACTTGAAATACATTGTGTATAAATGAATCATTATGGATGTATTAGTTTCCCCATTCTACCACGTTTAAATTGAGTAGGTTTAGCTCAAGATGGGAGTCTCATTATCAATAGAGAAGCAATAGCAGCAGCAAAGAGTAGAGTTTATGTTCTTGAGGACCAGAGATGTCTTGTATCAGTCAGACCCTGACCTACATAAGAGCACCAGAGGTCACATTGGAGAACTAGAAACCGACATGAGACAGAGCTGACATGAAATTGCTATTCCATGGAGCTAGAGCCATAGTCCTTTGCCCCAAATTGCTGGAGGACTGAGGGGAAATGCCATAATTGGAAAGACTTAGAGAACATTGTAACACTGACCAAAGCTGTGAAGCTGAAGGTCAAAGGACCTATGAGCAAGACTGATAAATTGTCTTGACTGAAGAATTATAACCTGATGCCAGCCCAAATTGTAACCTGTTAACTTCTCAAGTAAATCCCATAAACTTGAGTGCAGTTCTGTGACATCTGTGTAACCACTGCAGTGGATTTCAGAACCAGTAGTAGAGCAATGTTGAGATTAGTAGAAGAAAATATGGAAATGTGGAGGTCATGTCTGACCTATGGAAATTAGTTTTGTATTGTAGGTGTTGCTAATGAGGAAGAACTATTCCCCTTTATGAACAGAGGTCAGACATGGCCATCCCCATGCCATCTACACTCTTTTTTTTTCTCCAGCCTCTGCCTCTTTATTTTCAAGCTTGTTCTCTTTCCTTCTGTGCATCTCAATATTCTCTTGACCTCTAAAAGAATCCATATGATTGCATTTACTGTCCACTCTAATAATTAATGGTAAAACTCCTTCTCTTAAGATATTTAATTTCATCATCTCTTTTGCCATGCAAAGTAATAACCATGACTTCAAGGGAGTTAGATAATATGTTTTTCATGAAGCCCTTCCTCTTTATTCCATTCCAGTCTATTATATTCATGTAATAAATGTATTAATTTTTTTCTTGGAAGTAGGCAGAAAGAATAATAAAAGTTCAGTATAGAAAGTAATTTATTTCATTTTAAAAAATTATACACTCCCTTCTCCTAAAACTATAGACATCTTATCATTACTATTTAGTGGTGGTGGTGGTGTTAGGATTGACAAAAACCCTTGGAGTGAGAATAAAAATTAATAAGAGCAGATTTATCTCATCAGATAAAATAGATGAGATTACATATATATATCATGGTGTGAGAAAATATGCAGTTATTGTTTCAATGTACAAATCACAAATTTAAAAGAGATCTGTGTTTGTTTGTATTTTTCTTTATTCCAGTTAGATGAAATATAACTTTTCTTGCATTTAGTAATGATATATAAAAGTAATGTCTATTCTTACAAGATAAAGGGTACAAGAAAGATCTTGTGACAATAAAGACTTTACACAAGTGATTTAGTTCTTGAATATGATTTACTTAATTTGGTACATGGCAATTAGTTACCTGTGCTTAGTAAAAGTCTATGTCAGAGTTTATTTTACATAGTATTTTTTATTCTTAATGAAATTCTTAATGAATTCTTAATACAATTTTTTATTTTGATTGTGATTTTAACAAAAGTTTACAGAAAAGTTAGATTTTCATTCATTATTTTGCACATTTTTATCCCCTCTCCCTCCTTTCTCCCTGCCCCAGTTAATTTTTTAGTTTTTTAAAAAAATTCATTCATTGTTGTACAGTTACACCCCCCACCCCAGTCCTCTTTGCAATGGACCTCTTATTCTGAGTTGTTGTTGTATGTATAATGCCTAATTATATATTCCTTTTAAACAGTTCTTTCCTTCACCTGTTTCAGTGCAATGTTCATTATCTATCCATTCTCTTATCCTATTTTCTTCCAGTCTTTTCCATTCTTAACAGAAGGAAAGTAATTATTATGATATATAAGTATTAGATGATATATGTACATATTTTATAATTTTGTGCTAAATTGATTCTAACTCATAGTGCTTCTATTGCACAGAGCTCCATAGAGTTCCCAAGGCTTTCTAGGAAAAAACTTGTACATCTATCTTCTGCAGAACAGCTGGTGGATTCAAACTTCAAACTTTTTAGTTAGCAACTAAGTGCTTAATTACTATGCTACCAGGTAGATTCTCACCACTGGACCAATTGGCAGGATCAGGATGGATGACGAAGAGATTGAGATTGTTCACAGCTTTAGTTTGCTTGGCTCCACAGTCAAGACTCTTGGCACAGCAGCCAGGAAAGAAAAAAACGTATTGCAATGGGAAAGTCTGCTGTTAGGGACCTCTCTAAAGTATTCAAGAGCAATGCTGTGTCTCTGGAGACTAAGGTGCATCTGATACAGGCCATGGT
>NW_006399854.1:3425323-3438726 GCF_000299155.1 Elephantulus edwardii | reverse complement strand
AACAACAACAACAACAACAACAACAACAACCAGGTTTCTGGTTTGTTACACTATTTAAAACCCAAATTCCACTGCCAATGAATGGATTCCAACTCATGGCAACTTTCCATTGGGTTTCTGAGGCTGCAAATCTTTTTTTCTTGACAAGGCTGTAAAACTCTTTGTTTACTGGTTTACTTACAGGGTTTGTATACATTGTTTTTCACAGTGGATCTTTCCTCTTTCCTTTAGCCTCCTTTCCACCTATCAAAACATGTGGTCCTAGGAATAAGCAACCCTGCCCTGCCCATCCTCATCCTTCTGTTCCCCCTCCCCGCCTTGGATCCTTGAACATGTTCTACAATAATAGTCTTCTACATATTTGTCTTTGTGGGACTGAGTTAGTTCACTCAGCATAATGCTCTCCAGTCCCTTCCAAGTTAGGTAGTTATTTACAACATCATCGTTCCTGAGTGCTGTATAGTATTCCGTCATGTGAATGTACCACAATTTCTCAATACACACCCTTGTGATAACCTTGTGATTGGACATTTGGTCTGTTTCCATGATCTTGCAATGGTGAATAATGCTGGCTGTAAATCTTAATGGGTGGAGTGGAGCATGGTGGAGTGGACCAGCTAGTGGGTTCAAATTGCTTATCTTTTGATCAGCAATTTCACACTTAATGTGCTACACCATTAGCGCTTCTTGTGTATTTTATAGATAATGAGTTATAGTGTAATTACTGTTACATAGTTTCTCACCTATGTGTAAAAAGAAAGAGTTGTTGAAAAGAGCATATACTAAAATCCTTGCAGATGTAACTCAGGAAAACAAACTCCTTTCCCCCCCAATTTGCATAGTTATATTATTTCCATTTTATCAGTTTGGTTGGTTTAAGTTCTAACATTCAGTCCTCCCAGCTCCCCTCCATTAATCTGGTAATTCTACTCTATTTCTTACTCCATTGACGATTAGCTTTTCTTCCTCTTTTCTTATAATACTTCTATATGTCTCTATACTTGTTTATAAAGAAGACATTTAATATTTCTTCTCTAAAGATACACTGTTTTCCCAAACTACTTTTTCCATTTTTTATGTCCAAATAGGATCGCATTATTATCTTCATTTCTCCACTTTCTAGCTCCTTATTTTACTAGTTTCCTGTTATGCTTAAGTTGTTCTAGTTAAAAACAATGAATAAGGGAATTGTTATGCATTGTCACACAGTTGTATATTTTTTCTCTTAAGATTCTTAGATGTAGAATAGATGAGTCAGAAAGTTTCTCTTTTTCTTTCCCAATTGCTATTGAGTCAGAACTGACTCAGCTGATCCTCCATTGGGTTCAAGGCTATAAATTACATGAGAGGAAATGGTTCATCTTTCTCCTTGGAGATGCAATTTAAAATTTGATATATGTTCCCAATTTGCATTCCAAAAGTTTGGCTTTTGGGAGAAAAAAATTACTTCTACTATATAAGTGGTTCTAGTTAGTGGAAATAGACTTCTTTAATTTTTCGCACACTCTGACCTTTTTTTTTTTTGTCCTGGTAAATCTTTGCTAGATGTACTAGGTAAAAAACACTTTCTCATTTAAAAAAAATAACAACTTATTCCTTTTATTATTAATGAATAATACATATTTCACATATTTATTGGTCATTTACACTCATTCTTTTGGGAATTTCACCAATTAACTTAGGATTAATGACACCTTCATATTGTAATTGCTTCCTATTCAGGTGGTGGTGGTTGTTGTTGATTGTTGTTGTGGAGCACGATCTGTAGAGACCCTTTGAACAAAAAGCCTGAAGCCTTTCTTTAACTATCAACATTTATCAAAGTTTGTAAATTTTCTGGAGGCCTGCTGTTTAGGAAGTTGATGCAAGTATTCTTTTATATTCTTCAATAAAATTTTATAACTCCATATAGGAAAGGAAGACATGAAAATTAGAAATGTATTATAATTTTAGGTTATTATTGTGAAGGCATTGTGACCTACCCAACATGGATTTTGAAGACACTATTGTATTATAGATTAGTACAACAATTAACATTCAGCATTGTCTAAAATGAATGAGAAAGTTTTCCATTGAGTCTTCCTGAGTTGTAGATACAGATAATTGCAGGAGTAAGAAGGGCAGAAAATGAGGTTAAAGCTTGAAGAATGGTACAGAGAAGGGCTGTGGTAATTGGCCTCTCTGAATTCTCTTTACTTCTGTGAATACACAGAGGCTGAAGCCTGAGAAATACGACTCCTTAATGAAGTTACATGATTAGCCTGGGAAGGTAAGGTCTCTGTAAAAGGACTGTTTTATGTTTTCCCTGGGCCTAGAAATTATGTTAGCATATTCAACACTGAATATGATTAACAACCCAGTGAATTTTAATGACATGATAAAGAGTATATTTAATTTTATTTAAATTAATTAATTCTTCCTTAATAAATCATAGATTAAATATGAAACAAACTAAAACTTGGTATGATTATGATCAAATTATAAAAATTAAACGAAAAAAATTTGATTGTCTTTGATGTATGGAAATTTGATGTAAGTAAACTTTCAAGTCACAACAATGTGGTGACACAAAATGTCAACATCTCTATTTTTCTGAATTTAGAGAGACTCTACAGGTATAGACAATATAAAACCAATTTAGACTATCTTGAATAAAAAAAGAAATGCACTGACTTAGAAAACTGAGTACAGGATAGAAGAATTTTCTGCTTCCTTCTGTCTTGTCTGTGTATGGGGCAGTTCCCTCCGCTGCCTATGGTGAAAGGCAGTAATTAGCAACTTTTGACTTACACCATTTTTACAGTTTACTAGATCAGAGAGAGACTTTTAACATTTACCATTTAAGGAAAAACTGGTCCAGAGTTAGTCTGACTGACCAAGTTAATTGGTTAATCAGCCTCCATGACCAGAGTCTTCTGGAAAGTGGATATGATGGTGTACCACTGGTTCTTATTAAGAAAAATGATTCTTTTGGGTAGCATGGGTCTTTATTTCTCAGTAGCCAATCATTTGTTCATTGTGAGCCTCTACCTCACTAGGCACAAGAAGCAGTGGTGCCTGGATACCAGAAGCTAGATATGAAAGGAGCTGAGGGGCCAGTGAGGAACAACTTTTTAAGCCTCTAGATTGGAGAAACACCAATTACTAACAATTTAAAAGTCTCTTAGTATTTTTCAAATAAATGTTATATCTTTTAGGTTTCTTGTCTTCCTTTGTCTCTCTAAAGCATGGCAAATATGACTTTCTGGTGGAGTAGGTGGAGTTTGGATACATTTGATGTTCTCTAGGTCTGGTGTATAGTTCTTAGGGAACTGTGCTGCCAAGTCAAAGATCATGCCTTTTTGGCAGTCCAAATCCACCAGTGACTTCGGGGGAGAAAGATAAGCAATCCATCTAATGCCATTTAGGGCCTTGGAAACCCAGTGGAGAGCCGACTAGGAGTTGGTTTCAATTCAATGATGTGAGAGAATAAGACGTTTCACAGTTTTTGGTGTGGAATGAAGGGTATTATGATATGGATCATTTTGCAACTAGCTTAGCCTCATCTAGCCTCTTGGTGTTAACTTACTGGTGTGACTAGCCTCTACAGTCTTTTGGATTATTACTCTATTTATTTCTAGAATCTGGTGTTCCATATATTTGCCTCACTCACTCAATTATTGCCATTGAGTTGGAACTGACTCATTATGGACCCTCCAGTGGGTTTTCAGAGGCCATAAATTCCAAGGAATATTGGGAATAATTATATAATTATCCCAGGGATAATAATAGAACAATATTATATTATCTTTATATAAATATTATAATAATTCTCCCTGGGATAATTGAAATATTGACCATATTTCTCCCATGGAACAGCCTTTGGGTTGACAGTGCAACTCACTACACACTCAGCCAACAGAGTTTCCTAGAGGAGTAAATTGGTCCTTAATGAATAAAACACCATATATTTTGTCCTCTGTCCACACTTCTTTTCATTTGAATTTTCTTGGGTGAATTTATATTTCCCTTGGGACTCTGATATAGAGTTGTTGATTGACTTTGAACTAATTATTACACTTCTATAGTGGTATTTCTAAACGTAAATATTTGTGGTCACTGTTAAATGGTGAGATTTTTCAAAACAAGTCTTTCTTCATCTATAGAAACCTAGTCTCTGTCTACGTCAACATGTACTAAACATGGTGGTCTAAAAAGTGCTACAGATTTCAGAAAAAAGAATATCAATAATAAGATAAGTCTTCTAGGGAAGGTAGGACTTGAAATGGACACTGGAAACTAGGTAGATCTTGATTGCAACAACAAGAAAAAACTTTCCAGTTGAACTTTGTGCTCCATCTTGAACACAAAGTCATGTAGATTTAAATAAGCATTGTATGCTCATGAATCAGGATGAGAACCAGCCTCATTAAAGTACATTAAATTTCTTTTTTGAGAAGTAAAATTGAGGCCAAATTTTAGAAGGTTTTAAAATAGTACACTGGCATTCCTTTTGAGTAGGTGAGTAATATGAAATTAATATGAATAATAAATATTGTTATAGGAAAGAAAAGGATAGGAGTATGTCTCATCTGTTAGATTAATTAAAATGTGAAATTATGTAACCAGTTGAATACTTCATAGTTTATTAATTTATGTAAGTATCTGGTGAGTTTTTATCATATGTCAGGCACTGTCCTCGGTGCTGATAATAAAATGATAA
Organism: Elephantulus edwardii; assembly: GCF_000299155.1. NCBI lineage: Eukaryota > Metazoa > Chordata > Mammalia > Macroscelidea > Macroscelididae > Elephantulus > Elephantulus edwardii. Next base: position 3,434,024 of record NW_006399854.1, on the reverse strand, counting down.
GCAGAAAAGGGGGATAGAATTAAAGAATTATGTGATATAAAGGATAAAATAAGGTTAGTAAAAATATAAACTGCCATTTAATAGGATTGTAGAAGGGTGAAGGATCAGCACAGGGGAGGAAGACTCCAGATGAGATGGATTGACATAATAACTGGAGCAATAGGATTAGGTCTGTCAGAGATGATGAGACTGGTTCAGAATACAGCAGGGTTAAGAGTTACTATATGTAGGGTTGCTATGAGCTGCAGGCAACTTGATGGCACATAACAATAACAACAACAACAGAAATAAATAGCCATACTTGAAGAGAAAGAGACCTGCACTTAAAAAGCATAATAATAATACAGGAACACTAAAATAACAGGTCAGGTTAGCTTTAAGAGTTGTCTACAAGATTCACCAGAACAAAAAGTCAAGTATATCTAATACGATTTGCACACAGAACCAAATAAATACACTAATGCTAGAATTGTTGTCAAGAAAGGACTGAAAATGTGTCAGACAAGCGCTTACAATTTATTGACATAATGATTCAAGGAATAAGGAAGGTATAAACCTAATTTGATCAGGAGAGTCAATAGCATTGGTTTTCAATGACCAAATGACAAAATTATAAAAGAAAGTCAGAAGGATTTTTGTTTTAATTTTAGAATGTAAATTCAATAACACATATTGGAAACTCCTAATATATACTAAGCCTATTGTTTTCCTTACTGCTGTTTATTTGAGTATGTTATACAAAGAAGAAAAACTTTTTTTCCCTTTAACTCTGCCCATCTTTGTAAGTTGGGTTGTGGTGGTGGTGGGAAAAGAAGAAGAACCTGAGATCAATGAGCAGGTAGGAGAGAGGCAGAAAAACCAGAAAAGAGCAGTGTCTTAGAAGTCAAGCATGCAACAAGTTATAATAAGGCCAATTATGGAAGAGAGTTCGTGGGGGGACAGTGTGGAAGTAAAGCAGGATGACTAAAATAGGAGTAAAAATGTTTTAGTGCTAATCTTTGAGAAAGTACTTAAATAGGATAAAATAGAGTTTAAAAAGTCAATGAGGAAGGGAATGGAGAATTGAAGGTAGGAGACCTATGCTTTTTGAGAGGTAAATTAAACAAAGGAAGAAAAGGAATACAATTCAACCAGATTGGTTAACAGATTCAAATAAAGGATTTCTTCACATTCTGATTTTCCTGGGTGAAGAGGGGAAAGAGCTAAAAACAGGTAGGGGAAAAAGGTTTTCATTTATGGCAGAATTTTCTCCCCAAATGGATAGATGATTCAAAGTCCTATAATTTTTCAGTCTTTTCACTTACTGTATTTCATTGAGAGGAGAATGCAGGAGGTGACTTATTATTTAAAACTCTCCAGCAGATGGAGCATCTTCATTGCTTTTCCATAGATATTTTTGGGATGGGAAGTGGTTGTGCAGCAGGTGACGGCAAGACACGGGTATATTTTTATGAAAGTAATTAGGAGATGCATAGATCTGAATTTAAATGCAACCAGAATTACTTTCAGGTCTCAGTAAAGTGGTTCTTCTAAATGTCTGCAAACGTTAATAAAATCTCGTTAAGTTTCTGTGGATCAGCTTCTTTAGCTTAATCAGATTTTCTTGACAGTTATTGCAATGTTGTGACAGCACGACTAAAGAATTTTTTTAAGTTATTTTAAGAAATAACTTTTATATTCATCCTCTCAAGTCTTCCTAAAAAAAGGGGTAGCTAATAAATACATATAAACAAAGAGTAAATTTGCTAAATTCTTACATAATATAAATTTGCATTAATGTTTATGACTGCTATTAATATTAATCAGTGAGCAACATAATAAAGTGTTTACGTGTCTCTGATTTGAAGGATGTTAGCAAGAAAATGTTCTAAAAGTTTCTTTATCATTAAGTTTGTGAAATAATTTAGGTTGTGGTGAATTAAAGCAAATATTTATATAATTTACAACTAACTAGTAACATTTTCACCCAAAAGAGTTATTTGAGACAATTTGGGGTACTAGTTTGTTTAAACTCTTTCCCTCGACTTTTTACTTTGAATATATAGGCAAAGCATAAATTTCCTTGGGCAATAAATATTGTGTACTTTTATTGGAAACGGAATGAGTCAATGTCAAAATGTTTGTTGAACCAAAACATATTGAAGTTTTTATGCTTGTGTTTCAAGAAGTTTGAAACACTGAGGAAATCAATACTGAACATTGATTCTTAGTTTCAGTGCTTTGCTGTCATGTCCAAGTTTCTATCAATTTTATTGTTCTCTATAATGTTTTCCAAACTATAAGGTTATGCTACAACAAGAATGAAGACGTTTTTAAAAATTCTTGTTTTCAAAACCACCAAAAGGTCCTCAGAAATTTCCCTTCTCCGGAATAAATAAATGTACAGGGCATTGAAACAGACGTGGGAGAGAACTGTATAAAAGGAATATATGAGGTATTATTAGCAAAACAAGAATCCAGGGTATAGTGAAGTGGTCGGGGAAGGGGGGCTGTATAACAATGAAATAACTTTTTTTTATTTTTTAAAGCGGACTTGGGGGAGGCGGGCAGGGAGGAAAATGTGCAACAATGAATGAATGAACATCCAAGTTCTTCATAAACTTTCATTAAAATCTCAATTAAGAAAATTTTCCTTCTCCGTAGCACTTTCAGTTGTTTAAAGGACTTGATTTGTGATCTGCACCCCGGAAGTCACAGTCACAAACTTTTTTTCAGCAGCGTCCAGTCCCGGGAGTGGGGGTGGAGGTGGGATGGAGTAGAGCCGTTGGATTTCAGACTCGTTCGTGTCTCTGTGGGGGATGACCTTGCTTCTCTGATCCCAGGTCCTCTGGTGAGGCTTGGAATCTGGAAGAGAAAGCAGGGGTATTCCTGGAATGTGAAAGGAGAGGCAGAGGTATTCGATGACGTCTCAGAGGAACTGCTAAGGGAGATGGAAAGGGGAATTTGTGTGGTAACTAGTGCCCTAGAGGACGTGGTCTGCAGGTCGTTTCTGGGCAAACCTCTGAGGTTGGATTCTAGCGGCGCTATACACCCTCCTCCTTCAGAGGGCCACGTCAGTGTGATACCTCGTACCACGACGTACACACGTCGCGTAAAACTGCGTGCTCGCGGGTGCGCATGCGCTCGTCGAGGGCCTGAGGTGAACCGCGTTCTACGGGGTCCCGTCGCGTGGAACTGTGGGTGCTCGCGGACGCGCATGCGCTCGTCGAGGGCCTGCGGTGAACCGCGCACTAGGGCTTTGCGTGGAACTGTGGGTGCTCGTGGGCGTGCATGCTCCCGTCTAGGGGCTGAGGTGAACCGCGCACCCGAGCGTCGTGTGGAAATGTGGGTTCTTTTCTAGGGTTTCACGTGAGACGAGAGGGGAGGACAGTAAGCGGGAGCACGCTTGAAATAGAGCGGGAAGCAGAGCGTTTGGAGTCTTACTTTGTAGTGCGGGTCGGTGTTCCCGTAAAAACATCCGCTTTTTGGATTTTGGGTGTTGATTTTATAAATAGATGAGTGCTGGTTTCTCCAGGTTTCACCTCATTGCTGAGTGAGTGAATGTATGTGGAAAGGGACATTTTAAGATATTTTTATTTTTAAAGGGAATATTCTTGTGAGAAATATGGATTTCCACACAGGGCCCAAACCAAAACCAAATCCCCTGGTGACTTGGAAAATTGAAGATGTTTTGCCACGCTGCTATAAACAGTGAGGAAGGCCCTTGAGTTGCCCTGAAGTTTGAGTCAACGATCACATTCAATAAGTTTTTTATTAGAAAGATGATTGCTTTATGGCCTCGGAAACTCAGTGGACGGTTCCGCCCTGTCACGTAGGGCCTACATTTTACAGCCTGGCAAATTTCATGGTAATTCAACCTGACCGGTCAGGGCTACTCAGTGGTGGACAATCCACTACATGGCAGAGATTAACAGATCTGAGTCCAGACCCTGAGTAGTAAGTAGGGCAGTCAGTCAACGCACGGGACAACAAGCATAAAGGTTGAGAGCTAGTGATAACCCTACAATACTCTAATCAACCTGTATCTATCGCTCCTTCCCTCCTTCCTTCTCTCTCTCCTTTCTCCCTCTCTTCCTCTCTCCCTCCCTCCTTTCTTCTCTCCTCTCTCTCTCTCTCTCTCTCACACACACACACACACACACGCACTGCCCCCGCCTGTGCCCACGCACTCACGGCGGGAGGGAGAAACAGTCACCATGAGCCATTCTGATTCTGATTAAGGGCTGGTAGGGAGTTTTAGTGGCCTAGAAGTTAAGGAATTGCACTGCCATCCTGAAGGCATGTGGTTTGAATACACCAGCTCCTCAGTGGGAGAAAGATGACCAGTCTCATTTGAAAACCACCTGGAGGGTCAACTGTGGGTGGGTTCTGGCTTGATGGTACACAACAACAACAGGGTAGGCATAAAGAAAGCTGTGGGTTGAAATGGTCCTATTCCTCCTTAGTTCTTGCTCCATCCACGTTCTTCTGTTAAGAGTACTGCATTAAAATTTGTTTTTGAATAGATAATTTTTCAGGAAAAAAATCTTCCTTTATCAATGTTATGGCTTTTTTTTTTTAAACTACAGTTTCCAAGATGAATGATAGCCTATTTGCCAGTTTGGACAGACTTTTGCTAGAATTTGGTAGGTATAAAATGGAAATAAATAGGTAATTATTTGATATTTTATCAGTGTGAAGTTATAAAATATTTATTTTAGTTTTTCAGTATGATCAAGACATAAGAACTAAAGAAGATATAATTCAACGAATTAACAGTGAGTAGACCAGAAAATATTTCCATTAAAAAAATTTTTTTTGTAAGGCAGTCTTGGAGTTGACTTGCTGTCTCCCAGATCTGCATAATAAAGTGCTTATGGATATTGAAAAAAAATTTTTGTACAGTTTTCCTGGTAAGGGTGATGATATGTGGCTAGTATATTGTAACTTCTGTGCTAGTTTTATCTAGTTATTAATGCTGGGCTTTTTACCCAAAGCAAAATAGTAATTATTTAGTGGTAATTTTGAATAATAAATTTCTGTATTTAGCAATTAATTATTTTATTTATAAGAATGTACGTAGAACAGAAATAATGCCTAAGTGCAGTTGAAAAGATGTCATTTGTTTAAATAATACAGGTTATTTTGAATATTTGAATATAGTTTGGGGTTTTTTTTAGAAAAATGAGGCAAGATTAATAGATGCTTCAGGAATAATTTTAAAAGATACATTACAAATGAAATGGCAAGGAGAATGGCAAACATAACTTGTAGAATTCTATATATAAACTGTAGAAACTTAAATTTTTTAATATTTCTGAAAAGATGGCATTTGATAGCCTTTTCTGCAAACAAAATTAGAGTATTAAGAGTTTGCTCTAACCTTGTTGAGAAATAATTTTCTTTTTTCATATGTTCTCTTGTTGTTGTTAGATGGCAATGATGAATAAGTGAGTTGAATGTGCCATGAATAATTAATTGATATATATATTTAATACATAGAAATGGAATATTTATAAATAAGTATTAGTTTAATAAATGAATATACATTATTTACATGTAAGCTCTTTTGGCATCATAGGATGAGACTGACCTTAGATATCATCCTTTTACATTAAAGAAGAGTGATGACAGAAATTTGTTTTTCTTCTATTTAAAATACAAGTCTTTAGCTTCTGGATCTAAGCTTAAGCCTGGTTCTGATTCTCTGCTTTAAGATTTGGCTCTTTCTGTTCTCTGATTTTTCTAGATAATTTGCCTTACTCTTCAATAACTATATTTGTTTATTTTGAATTTATGATTTCTATTTAAAATAAAGAAACATTTTCTATTTCCAGAATGTTTTGAAGATATTAAAGAAAACAAAGCAGCTATTTGTAAGATCCATGAAACTATAAATACAACAGATGAAGAAATTGGCCATTACTGTAAACATAGTAAAGAGATCAAAGACAACTGTAGTAGGTGAGTGTTTGAAAGAAACAAACCTTCACTAATTGTCATAACATTCTTTCCTTTAGTATTTCTGAGTTAGTAGCTGAAACATTGCTGCTTTGAAGTGGTATTCTATATTAGTAAAATGATTAATCAAGTCTTAAATTGTCTGGTTACACGTCACTACAAAAAATAACACTAATAGAAGGTTCAAAAAGGTAAATAAAAGTAAGGGAGTTAAGATACCACAAATTCAGATCTAATGAATATAATACAGAATTTCTTCTGTGTTATACCTAGCCTAACCTCCCTTCCCCTTCAGATCCTGACACTGGTCTAGGTGGTTGTAAAAGGAGGGAAAGTAACTGAAACTGACTCCTGTGCTGCTTGTAGCATGAGAGTTCGTATCAAACAATTATATTGTAGTTCACAAAATTGTTTCCACTATATTCCCGGTGCTGAAAGGATGCGGAAATGAGTGAGGCTCTCAGCATTATTTGGAGTAGGAAATAGATTTTATATCCTTGTATCTCTTTTTTTTTAAGATACTTTTATCAGTAGAGCACATTCTTTGTTAAAGGATTATGATTTAGATGCCTCTGGAAATACAAACTTTCTTATACATGTACAGAAATTATGCTAATTATAGAACAGAGTTCAGGTCTTTTGTGCAAAGCTTACTTTGAGTCATATTCGATTCAACACTTGACCACTGCTAAATGAGACTAGTGCTTTTATATCTGGAGGAACATTCTTCTACTTTGCACATCACTCCTTGTCAGTGTGCCATATGAAGTAACATGAGTTTGCTGTGATGCTGAACCTTGTTCTATGGGGATCAAATACCATAATGGTTTCCCATTTTGTACAGTGTTTGGTGGAGCTCCCAATTGTGAAACAGGTTTGGAAGCAGGACTGGCATCCACTTCCTAAACCACATGCCTCTAAAAACTCTCTGAACTTGGAGAAACATCAAGTCGACCTTGACTCAATGGCAATTAAAAACAACAACAACAACATAACAACAACAACATACCTAACTTCAGTATATAAAATTCTTACTAGAGTAAGAAATTTAAAATAATTTCTGTTTTTTAATATTTAGGTTTTGGTTTTGTATAAAATAACCTAGCCTAAAATTACAAATAATGCAATGCAGTGAGTTACCACAAATCATAACTGACTCTCTAGCGGGTTTTCCGAGGTGTAATCACACGGGGGGGGGGGGATTGCCATCTTTCTCCTGAGGAGTAGCTGGTGGATTCAAACTGTCTGCCTTTGGGTTGGCAGGCACAACGCCCACCTGCTAGGCCTCCAGAATTCTCAGCCTAAAACTGGTAGTTTTTCAGACTAAAAGTATTGAATATCTTAGAGCCTTTTCAACACTGTGTCAAGGTCTAGATTCTAGTAGTTAAGTCTTCAAAACAGAATTTTTGTGACTAATGTGAAGAATGGTGAAATGGAAAATGTTACATATATATATCATACACTTTAAAAGGGTTAAAATGAGGGGAGCCTAGTGGCGAGAAGCTGTACTGCAATCCCAAAGGTACACGGTTCAAATCCACCAGATGCTCTGCCGGAGAAGGAGGGATAATTTCCTCCTGTACCAGTCAGATTTGATTTGACGGTACATGCACAAAAAAAAATAATAAAACAAGGGTTAAAATGGAGGGAGGGATTGGTAAAGGAAAGGGGAAAAGTCTAGTGTGGAAAGTGTAATGTATTTAAACTTTATGAACTTTGTATGTAAACCAGTAGAAATTAAAATTTAAAAAATAACTGGAGGGTTTAAAAAATGGACTTCCTGTGAATAGGACTATACTGTGTATTAAAGGTATAAAAATATGTTAGTTTTCCGAACTTAATTTTTTTGTAAGCCATTGTATATCAAGTACTATACTACTAAATTTGTTATTCAAAATTTAGAGGAAAGGATACTAGAAAGATATTCCATGTATTTGATTGACTATACAATGGCATTTGACTACTTGGGCCATCATTCGTTACAGATATTAATGAGACTAGTGGGAACTCTAGAACCTTTAATTTGACTAATATAAAATCTCTTTGTCTGTGGACCAAGAAGCAGACATTCAAACAGAAAAAGGGAATGTTACAAGGTTTAAGGGGATGGATGCTACAGTCTTTTCAGTAATTTCCTATGCATCTGAAAGTTGGACAATAAATAAGAATGATGGAAGAAAAAGCAATTTGTTTGAATTGTGGTGTTAGAGTATTTAATATCCCATGGACTTCCAAAAGAAAAGCCTTTCTTTGAGAGGCAAAGATGGTGAAACCTTGTCTCACGTACTTTGGGCATGTTGTCAGGAGTAGCTAGTCCTTGGAAAGAGACGTCAAGCTGAGGAGGATAGAGGGCCAGCAAAAGAGTGAAAGACCTTTGACAAGATGGATTGACACAGTGACTCTACCAGTGGCCTCAAGCATATCAAGAGATGGTGAGGATGGTGCATAGGATAGAATTCAGGTCTGTTATTTATATGGTCACTATGAGTTGTAGCAGATTCAGTGACACCTAATATAGCAATAGAAGGTTTAAAAATTAGGAAAAGTATCCGTCAGGGATGTATTCTGTCTCCATACCTTTTCAATCTGTATGCAGAACAGATCATCTGAGACGCTGGGCTATACAAAGAGGAATGTGGCATCAGGATTGGTGGAAGAATCATCAAGAACCTGCGTTATGCAGATGACACAACCCTGCTTGCTGAAACTGAGGAGGACCTGAGGCACTTGCTGCAGAAGATCAAGGACTACATCCTCCTAT
>NW_006399854.1:3421962-3424543 GCF_000299155.1 Elephantulus edwardii | reverse complement strand
TATGCAGATGATAGAACCTAGCTTGCAGAAAGTGCAGAAGACTTGAAGCACTTGCTGAAGAAGACATAAAGTCTTCAGAAGCCTTTTCAAAAAAGGTTACTTATGGAGTAGTGCTTTTTGACATCAACATAAATAAAATATGCACACAACTGAACCAGTAAGCATCATTGTGATAAATGGAAAAAAGGTTGAAATTACCAATGATTTAATTTTACTTAGAACTGTAGTCAACATCACAGAAGCAGGTAAGAAATCAAACAACATATTACATTAGACAAAACTACTCTCAAGGATCTCTTTAAAGTGCTAAAGAGCAAGAATATAAGTTTAAAGACTAATGTATTAATAAAAGGGTAATGTTAAGAGGGAGAAGATCCAGTCTGACTCCCACAAAGGAGAAATGTCCCCATCAATAACATCCTGTATATAAAACTGATCCCATGGTAAGACATAGTCCCCCACACTGCTGCCCCTACTTCTACTAACTACAGGTTCTGATATTTATTGTGGGGTTTCTTAAGGAAATAAGTTGAGAAGTGGCAGGGGAGGGCAAAGGATATCACACTATGAAAGTTCAGGTTCAACCCAGCATCACAAACTCTGGTTTCCTCAATTGTGTAGCAAGCTTTTTTGAATAGCAGTCCCAAGTCAGGTCTTCTCATCCAGAAGCAAAACCTTTGACTCTGGATTAAATTTCAGGGCTCAGTTAGGCTGTGGCAGGCTATGACTCACCACAGTCAAGATATTTCTCATGCTGAAATACCTGAAGAATAAATTCAAGCTTCCAGATGCAATACCGTGGGATTCTTTAGGCAAATTCTCGAGTGATGCTAAAAGCATCAAAAGGAAATAGGATACTGTAAAAAAAATTGGTCAACACTGAACTATTTCAGAAAGTGGAATATTATCAAGAACCTATGGCAATGATGGAAGAAATTCAAGCTGTATTGATGGCACTGACAACAAATGAGACCTTAGGAGTTAATGGAATGCCAGTTGATGTTTTTTAACAAACATGTAGCCCTGTTTATACCCATTAGTCAATGCCAAGAAATTTGAAAGATAGCTACTTGGCCAACTAACTGGAAGAGGTGCATATTTGTTTCCGTCTCCATAAAAGTAGATCCAATAGAATGTGGAAATTATAAAATAATATCACTAATATATAAATGCATGTAAAATTTTCATTAAGATTTGCGCTGTTCATGGATATTTTTATTGTTACTATGTGCCCTCAAGTTGCCTGCAACTCAGCGACCCTACTTAAAACAGCTTTAAACCCTGCTCTATCCCTTACCAATCTTACTGTCTCCAACACACCTATCCCCATTACTTCAGTGAATGAATCAATCCTCTCATCGAAGGTCTTCCTCTCCTACACTGTCCCTCTACCCTCCCAAGCATGGTGTTACTTTCCAAGGACTGATCTGCCTTGCAACATGTCCAAACTATGTCAGACAAAGCTTCAGAATCCTTGCCTCCAAGGAGCAGCTTGGCTTCACCCTCTCCAGGACGAACTTGTTTGTTCTCCTAGCAGTCCATGGTATATTCAACACTCTTCTCCAGCACTAAATCTCAAAGGCATCAATTCTCCTATCATCCCTAGTCATTGTGCAGCTCTCTGGTGCATAGCAAAAGTAATTGCAAAGACCATGGCCTGTATCAGGCACACCTTAGTCTCCAGACTGACATTGTTGCTTGTCAGTACTTTGGCGAGGTCTCTGACAGCAGACTTTCTCAATGCAATTTGTCTTTTAATATCCTGGCTGCTGATCCCAAGAATTTTTGATTATAGAGCCAAGCAAACTGAAGCTGCCAACACTCTGAATCTCTTCACCATCTATCATGATGCTACCAATCAGCTAGTGGTGAGAAGACTCAATATTGTGAAGATGACAATCTTACCAGATGCAATCTACTTGTTCAATGAAATTCCAATCCAGATACCAAATCCCTTTTTCAAGGAGATTGAAAGGGAAATTATCAAATTTATTTGGAGAGGCAAGAGACTTCAAATAAGCAAAACACTTCTGAGGAACAAAAATGAGGTGGGAGGCATAGCACTGACCTAAAAAACACAGCAGTAGTGACCAAAACAGCATGGTACTGGCACAATGACAGGCACATAGACCAATGGAACAGAATTGAGAACCCAGAAATAGACCCAGCTCTCTATGGTCAACTGATATTCAATAAGGAAATCAAAGCTATCAAATGGGGAAATGATAACCTCTTCAATAAATGGTGCTGGCAAAACTGTACTTACACCTGCAGGGAGCTGAAACAGTATCCACATCTCAGATTGTACACAAAAATCAACTCAAGGTGGATCAGAGACCTGGGAGTAAAGCCCAAGATTGTACACAAAAATCAACTCAAGGTGGATCAGAGACCTGGGAGTAAAGCTCAAAACCATAATGTTCATAAGAGACAAACTGTGATCAAGTTTAGAAATGCTAGTCCAAGGTATAAAGAGACTGCTGAACAACCAAAAATGCACAGAATTGATGCATGGGACCTTCTAAAGCATATATATCCATGTGTGCATCAAAACCTTTTTCCAACAGGGTGAAAAGAAAAC
>NW_006399854.1:3418962-3420772 GCF_000299155.1 Elephantulus edwardii | reverse complement strand
AAATTAAGAAAGCTACACATGAGGTTTTTATCACTTCTCCATACATACTCAGTTTGTAAACTGAGCAAATAATTCAAGAAATTGGACTATATGAAGTAGAATGTGACATCAGGATTGGAGGAAGACTCCTCAACAACCTGCATTATGCAGGCGACACAGCTTTGCTTGCAGAAAATGAAGACTTTAAGCACCAAAGATCAAAGACTATGACCTTCAATATGTGATATATCTAAAAGCAAGGTCACAGAAATCCTCACCACTGAACCAGTAGAATACATTGTGATAGATAGAAGGAAGATTGAAATTGTCAATGATTTCATTTTACTTTGATTCACAATCAACATCCATTGTAGCAACAGTTAGGAAATCAAAAGACATGTTATGAGAAAATCTGCTGTCAGAGACCTCTCTAAAATCCTAAAGAGCATCATGTTAGTTTAAAACTTAAGGTATACCTGTTCCAAGACATGGTATTTTCAATTTCTTCCTAATGCATTTAAGGTGAAAGTAAGTAATAAAAGAATATACTCTTCATTATGAATATGGTGTCATTTGTGTTAAAATGTATACTTATATTAAAATTTGGAAGCAATATATTATTCAATACTGAAAATGTGGATGATAGATTTTAAAATAAAATTTTTTGTTGTCATAGGGTGCATATATACTTTCTGAATCTGGGAAAGAAAAAAACAACTAGAAAAAATTTTAAGTAGTACTTAGATTGGAGGCTGATATGGAGTATGCCAATTTTAGATATTTTATATTTGTAATTTTATTTGTTGTAAGACAATATACTAGTTGAGCATCAATTTTATTCTTGTATAATTATAGAGTTTATTCTAGCCTGGTTTTTTTTCATTCTAGCACAAAACTCAAAGCATAATAACATATTTTTCTAAATTTCCAAGGGGAATAAAAGATCCTCTAACCCTCTCCTCTTTTGCCAACTTTTGCATTCCAGTCACCTATTATTATTAATGCATCTTTATTGCATATTTGATCAATCTCTGCATGTTGGTAGAAATCTGTTTCGTCCTCTTTGGCTCTGGTTGTTGTTGCATATAGTTGAATGATGGTGGTATTCATTAGACTTCCTTGTATGCGTAGGGATATTATCTTGTCACTCACAAAATTGTATTTCAAGATGGATCTAAAAATAACTTTTGACTATGAAACAACCCCATTTTTCCTCACCTTTTTTGTAACCAGCATAGTAGATCATATGATCTACTGACTCAAAATGTCTCATGCCAGTCCATCTCATTTTGCCAGTACCTAGTATCTTAATATTTATGTGTTTCATTTCCCATTTCCCACTTAACAGCATCCAATTTTCCTACATTCATGGTTCTTACATTCCATGTTCCAATCACTAGTGTCTGCTTACAGCTGTTCGTCCTTCTGTTTATTTCCATCCTTGTGGGCTCAGCCTCCGTTGCCATATCTGCTAGTCTAAGTGTGCTCTGTTTTGCGTAGGGTTTTCAAAGGCTTGCTATTTTGGAAGTGGAAAAGAAGGATCAGCAGTTGGAAACCATGGACTTGGTGACAGAAATGAAGCAGGAGATAGAATAATAGAATTTTGCACAATCAACTACTTATTCATTGCAAATACATTTTTAAAGAAACACAAATGCAGGCAATCCTCATGGATTTCGCCTGATGGTATGCATAGGAATCAGAGTGATTACATCTGTGGAAAGAATTGCTGGAGAATCTCAATATCATCTGTGAAAACTAGGCCAGGTGCTGATTGTGGAACATATAAAACCAACTCCTCATCGGCAGGTTTAAGCTGAAGCTGAAGAAA
>NW_006399854.1:3415761-3417712 GCF_000299155.1 Elephantulus edwardii | reverse complement strand
TAACAATCTGCATTATGCAGATGATACAATCCAGCTTGCTGAAACTGAGGAGGAACTGAAGCACTTGCTGCAGAAGGTCAAGGACTGCACCCTTCAGTATGGATTGAAGCTCAACATCAAAAAGATAACGATTCTCATCATGATGAATGATGAAGAAATTGAGATTGTTAACAGCTTCAGTTTGCTTGGCTCTGCCAACATTCTTGGTACTAGCAGCCAGGAAATTAAAAGACGAATTGCAATGGGAAAGTCTGCTGTCACAGACCTTTCCAAAGGACTGAAAAGCAACAGTGTCAGTCTGGAGACTAAGGTGCATCTGATACAGGCCATGGTCTTTGCAGTTACTGGCTATGCATCAGAGAGCTGCACAATGACTAAGGATGATAGAAGGAGAATTGATGCCTTTGGGGTTTAGTGCTGGAGAAGTGTTGAATATACCGTGGACTGCTAGGAGAACAAACAAGTTGGTCCTGAAGAGGGTGAAACCAGGCTGCTCCTTGGAGTCAAGGATTCTGAAGCTTTGTCTGACATACTTTGGACATGTTGCGAGGTGGGATCAGTCCTTGGAGAGGGACGTCATGCTTGGAAGGGTGGAGGGACAGCACAGGAGAGGAAGACCTTCAAAGAGATGGACTGATTCAGTCACTGCAGTAATGGGGATAGGTGTGTCGGAGAGAAATAAGATTGGCAAGGGATAGAGCAGGGTTTAAGGCTGCTGTATGTAGAGTCACTATGAGTCGCAGGTGACTCCATGGCACATAACAACAAATGATCCTACCATAACTCTTTGAATAATAAAGCTCTTAACCAGTAACCCTTTTAACTTTTGAATAACAAACCCTTAATCCATTGCTTTTAAGTTAATTCCAACTCATAATGACTCTCCATCCAGTTTTTGAGGATGTAAATCTTAATGTTATGAGGTTGCTCACTTTTCTCTGAAGGTGCTTGTGGTAGACTCAAACCACTGACCTTTTGGTTAGCAGCAAAACACACTATGCCACTAATGCTTATTCTTTTTTTTTCTTTCTTTTTAAAAAAATTTATTATTAATTTCAATGAAAATTTACAGAGATTTTGGATTTCCATTCATTTATTGTTGCACTTTTCTCCCCTCCCAACAATCCTCTCTAGTACACCACCCTCTTGGAAAAGTAAAAGAAAAATTACTTCATTGTTTTACAGTCCCTCCCCCAAGGTCCACTCCACTATACAGCCTTTGCTCTGGACTCCAGTGATGACAAAAATCCCTAATAATTTTCCCTCTTAAACAGTTTTCTCCCTCATCTGTTTCAATACAGTATACATTATTGAAGCCATCCTTCTCAGTCTCCTCCCAACCCCCAGGTCAGTCCTGCTTTACAACAGTGGAACCATGCAGTATTTGTCCTTTTGTGACTGAGATACTTCACTCAGCATAATGTCCTCCAGGGTCACCCATTTTGAGTAATATTGCATGAGCTGCTTGTTTTTCAATATGCAGCATAGTATTCCGTTGTGTGAGTATACCACAGCTTCTCTATCCATTCATTTGTTGATGGGCACTTGGGTTGTTTCCAACTCCTTGCTATTGTGAACAAAACTGCGATAAACATGGGTGTGCATATATCTCCTTGGATGTCAGTTACAGTCTCTTTATGGTATATTCCCAGTAGTGGAATTGCTGGGTCAAATGGTATCTCTATTTGCGACTTTTTGAGAAAGTGCCATACAGCCATTTTACACTCACACCAACATTCTTAAGGACTTTCTTTGAGAAGATATTAGAAATAAGAGAAAGAAATGCTTATGATTGAGCATTGCAGAGTGTACAATTAAACATACAGTGCTTGGGTAGCACCTGGATTTCACCCAGTGAGACCCTAAGTGGAGGATCCATCTAACCTAACTTGCACTAAGTCCTCTGATTCACAGAAACAAATAATTTTTGTCATTTTAATGACTAAACTCA
>NW_006399854.1:3404501-3414515 GCF_000299155.1 Elephantulus edwardii | reverse complement strand
TCTCCCCTCCCTGTGAAAGCACATAGCCACTACTTACTGTGATGGCCTTTGGATGCTATTTTAAGTAAATTGAACTGTTTTCTTCAACAGCATGGGTGCTCACCCCTGCCTAGGAGAAGGGTCTGTGTGTTTCTGAGTCTGTTCCCTCTGAGAAGTACCTGGCTCAGCTTCCCCGGATTGGGCTGTGTTAGGTCCTTCAAATGATCTACAATAATTGGTCCTATGTCATTCAAAGAACATTTAGGAATAAATACTGTTTTATTCTTAAAAAAAATACAATGCTATATCTTATTCTTCCCTAGTCATGGCTCCAGAATAAGTTTTATGGAAAAAATTAATGGATATTTGAACACATATTTAGTGTAGAAGACACAAGTCTTTTGGGGGAAGAAAAGACATTTTGTTTGGAAAAGTAGAGGATCAACAATAGAGAGGAAGATTCTCAACTCACATATTCTCAATACATGGATTGACACAGTGACCACAACAATGGCCTTGAATGTCACAGAGATTGTGGGGATAGCACAGAAGACAAAGTTGCAATATGTTGTTGTTCATAAAAATCTCTGTGAGTTACAGTTGACTTGCCAGTATCTAGCAACAATAACATAATTCTATGAATGGCGGTAGTGGTAGTTATGGGGGATGTAATTGCTTTTCTTTTTTATTTTATATTGGTTTACTAACAAAGTTCATATACATTGTGTTTCACACTACTCTTAATTCATATTGTGAAATTGTTTTTCTTAATATAAGTTGCTTTTATCCAGAAAGTAAATGATTGCATTATCTTTTCAAGTATTTACCTTTTTCTGTTATCTTGATAAATTTGCTTATCATTCTAACTACAAACATAATAGATACTAATTATAAATATTTTTCCATAGCTGGAAGCCAACATGTGATGTTTTTCATAAACATGAAGATTACATGCAAGACCAAGTTACTGTTTATCGAGAAACTCTTGAAAAAGACAAGTATAGTATATATATATTTTTTTTCAACTCTATAAGTTAGTATTAATAGGACTCTATGCTTTTCTAGAAAGTATAAAATGTATAAACATTGCTAGGGCAGACATTTAGACTTTGAATATCAGTATAGTCTATTTATTTGCTATAAAGCCCTCTCTAGCCCTTGCTATTCTAAGGTATGTCCTTAGAAAATTGTTTCTTAGTAGCAATGATAGCATAGTGCTTCAAGTAATATTCTTTATGACTTGACTGTTTAAGGAAAACATTGATAGTGGGTCTTTAGAATTAATTTGTTTTACATGTTGAGTTTTGAAGTTCATCTAAAACTTTTTTTGAGGTTTTACTGAGTTAGTCAAGTGATTATGTTTAATAAAATGTGTATAGTCCTGGAGGCTAAAAATGATTAGTGAAAAGAATAGAATAAAAAAGTGAGGTGAGGAACTTTGAATGCATTATGCAGCACTCAACTACCTCCTAGTTAGTGCAACAATGAATGACTATTAAAAAAAAAAAAAGGAGAAAAATGTGAAACAATGCACGAATGAACATCCATCTTTTCTGTAAACTTTTGTTAAAATCATAAAAAAAAGTATTGAAATAAATAGCTGTTGCTGGAAAAATAATTAAGAAAATGAACTTTTTAAAAATAATTGGATGAAAGCATTATCTGCTTTTATATTTTAATTAAACATATAAATCTAGAATGCAATATTCTTTGTAATAAAAATGTTACTATTATGAGGTCAGGACTGAAGACACATATTTGAGCTCACGGCCATTTTAGGTCATGGAAATTAATGCGATTGCATGGAAGAACATATACAGCAAAAGAATTTCCAAGAAGTGTGAAGATAATAGAGTCCGTAAAGGATATTGTTATTTGTTTATTTATAGATTCAACTTATCCCAGAAAGGATTTGAGATGATAATAGTTATGATATGTGTGTATATGTATGTATGAAATAACACAGAATTAACAAATACTAGATAAAAAATTCAAGGCTAAATGATGATATTGTGGTAGCTGAAACCTTTGGTCAGGTTAGAATCATAATTTCTACTATGTACTATGGCACATTTGTTAGATAAATATAAGCACAAGTTTGGCTTTAAAGTTCCTACTAATTAAAATATTAGAAGGATGTGATCAGATTGGACTTTAGAATATACTCTTAAAAAACAGTTCAGTTGCTTAGAATAAGTAGATCATTTTTCCATTATAATACTGAGATTTGAGAAAAAATTTTTCCGTAGGTCATCATAAAGTAAAACTTTTACATTGTAACATCTTTAGTAGTCTCCTCAAAATAATAATCACTCACACACATAACTGTTCTTGTAACATTTTGAAATAAAAGCCATAGCTATAAAACATTAATTATTATGATCTTTTTACGGTTAGGAATTATGGGTTAGGGCTAGAACAAGAGTTAGGATTTGGTTAGATCTAAGATTAGAGTTGACGTTAGTGTTAGAATTAGAGCTAGGTTTAAGAATCCATCTACTTACTGTGCTGCATTGAAAAACAAGGAACGCATGCAATATTACTCAAAATGGGTAACCTTGAAGGATATTATGCTGAGTGAAATATCTCAGTCACAAAAAGACAAATACTGCATAATGCCACTGTTGGAGAATGGGACTGATAACAGGGTTGGGGTAAGACTGAGAAAAAGAGGATAAATTATGTATACTGCATTGAAACAGATGAGGGGGAAAACTGTTAAAAAGCGATATATGATTGGGTATTATGGTTATCAAGAGTCCAGAATGAAGGTTGCATAGTGGAGTGTGTACTCAGGGCAGGGAGTGCGGGCAGATTGTATACCAGTGAAGGAATTTTGTTTGCAAAGAGAAAAGTGAAGTGAGGGGGAGGGATGGACAGGGAGAAAAATGCAGTAATGAATGAATGGAAATCCAAAATCTCTGTAAATATTCATTAACATGAATAAGTAAAGAATCCATCAGCCATTTCAGGAGATAGCATATAATCAGAAACCAATGATAATGAGAGAAGTCCAGGCTGCACTGTAGGCATTATTTTTCTTAGGATAAAATGGATTTGATATATTGACTAGTAATGAACTGAGGAAAAAGAAAAAAACCAAAATGGATGTCAGAAGAGACTATGAAAATTGCAGTAGAGTTTCAAGAAGCCAAAAAAAAAAAAGCAAGTGATAACAAAGTTAACAGAAGATTTTAAAGGGCAGCTTGAGAAGACAAAGCAAAATATTTTAATGAAATGTACAAAAAGCAAGAGTCACAGAATAGAAAGGGAAGAACTCACTTGGCATTGCACAAAATGAACTGAAAACAAATTCATGCCTCACGTTGCAGTACTAAGAGGTGCTATGGGCAATATCTTGAATGATCCAGGAAGCATTAAAAGAAGATGGGAGGAAAATACAGAGTCACTGTACCAAAAAGAATTAGTTGAAAAATTTCAAGAACGAACATAAAACTAGTATGACAAGTTAACTAGGGCAGTGGGATTAGCTGTGTCATAGACTGGCTCAGGATAGGGCAGGGTTTAGAGCTATTGTAAATAGGATCACAATGAGTTATAACAACAATAACAAGATACAACCTAGTGCCAAAAGTAATGAGGGATGAAATTCAACCTATGCTAAAGGCATTGGCAAAAAAATAAGTCCCAGAGAATCAGTAGGCTACCAACTCACATGTTTCAACTAACAAATGCTGCCATGGTTGCACTCACCAGTCTATACCAGAAAATTTGGAGGACAGCTGCCTGGCCAACTGACTGGAAGAGATCCATATATGTTTGCATCCCCAAGATAGGTGACCCAACATACTGTAGAAGTTATTGAATAATAAATAGTATTAATAAGACATGCAAGCAAAATATTGCTGAAGATCATTTAAAAATGGCTAGAACACTATATTGACAAGGAACTGCCAGAAATTCAACCTGGGTTTAAAAGAGGCCATGGCACCAGGAATATCACTGCTGATGTCAAATAGATCCTGGCTGAAAGCAGAGAATATCAGAAGAATGTTTGTTTATGATTTATTGACTATGCAAAGGCATTTGACAGGCTCATAACATACCATGACTAACATTGAGAAGATTTAGAACCCCAGAACATTTCATTTTGCTTATTTAGCTTTCTTTATTTATATCCAGAAGCTGTTGTCTAAATGGAGCAAAGGAACACTGCCTGGTTTTAAATCAGGAAGCGTGTGTCAGGGATATACCCTTTGTCCATAGGTATTCAATCTGTATGCTGACCAAATAATTTGTGAAGCTTTACTCTTTTTAATTTTTTTTAATTTTTGTTTTAAATGCTATGTACCATCGAATTGGATCTGACTAGAACAGGAGGAGATTGTCCCTCCTTCTCCAGTGAAGCAGGATTGCAGTGCACCTTCTTGCCACTAGGCCACCAGAGCTCCCTGAAACTTGACTCTTAGGAAGATCAGGATCTGAGAAAGACTCATCAACAACCTGTTGTTATGCAAATGACACAACTTAGTTTGCTGAAAATGAATAGGACCTGAAGTGCTTGCTGCACAAGATCAAGGACTACAGCTTTCAGTATAGTTTACATCTCAACATCAAGAAAACAAAGGTTTCTCTACCAGGCCAATAGATAGTATCATGATAGCTGGAGAAAGGATTAAAGTTGTCAGTGATTTAGGAGATCAGGATATGTATTGCATTGGGCTTGCCCACTGTCAGAGACCTCTCCAAAATACTTAAGAGCAATGATGTCAGTTTGAAAACAAAGGTGTTCCTGATTCTGGCCATGATATTTTCAATAACTTGCTACACATGCTAGAGCTGGACAGTGAATAAAATTGTCAAAAGAATAATTGATGCCTATGAATTATGGTGTTAGAGAACAGTACTGAATACCTCATGGACTTCCAAAAGAATGAATAGTTGGAGTGTCACCTAAAGAGAGGAAGATCCTCCATCCTACTCCTACCCCCAGTGAGAAGATTTACACAATGACTGCAGTAATGGGGTCAAGTGGGTCCTCAGTGATAAAGATGGTGTAGGATTCAGGTGTGTTATTCACAGAGTCACTATTGAGTCATACTCAATGACACCTAAAAACAGTAGCAACAATGACCAGAGACCAGGTGAGTTGTAAGATAACATCATACGTGAAGAAAGCAAAAAGTAAAAGAAAAGGAAAAAAATTACAAAATGGATGTCAGAAGATACTCTGAAACCTGTTCTTCAATGTAGAGGTGAAGTAAGAAAATACAAGATTTCAAAACAAAGCTCTGGAAGACAAAGGAAAATTATAATGCAATGTACAAAGACCTGGAGTTAGAAAATCAAAAGGGAAGAAATTTCTCAAAAGAATTGAAGATTCAGATCTCAAGTTGCCATATTGAAGGACTCTGTGTGCAAAATCTTTAATGATTCAGGAGGCATCAAAAGAATATGGAAGGAACACAGAGTGACTGTACAAGACGGGATTGATTGATATTCAGATTTTCAGGAAATAGCATTTGATTAAGAATCAGTGGTACTGAAAGAAATCCAAGTTGCACTGAAGACATTGGCAAAAATAATAAGGCTTCAGGAGTTGGTGGAAGATCATGTGCAGTCCTCATCTGATTAACTCACTTACCTATGCCAAGAAATTTGGAAGAGGGTTAACCAACTAACCAGTGAGATAATTTTTGTGCCCAACCCCAAAAAGATGATCCAACAGAATTGGAGGAACTACATCATGTATCACATGTAAGTGAAATCTTGCTGAAGATTATTAAAAATGGCTGGAGCTGTTGACATAGGACTGTCAGAAATTCAAGCAATACACAGAAGAAGCTATGGAATAAGAGCCATTATTGTATACATCAGATGGATCTTGGATGAAAGCAGAGAATACCAGAGAAATGTTTACTTGTGTTTTATTGACTGCCAAAAAAAGGAGAAAAGCATTTGACTGTATTTATGGGTAAAATGAAGAATAAAAAGAATTCCAGAACACTTGATTGTGTTTATATGGAACATGTGTATGGACCAAGCAACAAGACTAGAACAAGGGAACACTGCATGGTTTAAAACAGGAAAGGTGTATGTATCAGGGTTATATCTTTTACAGTCTGTATGCTTGAGCAAATAATCCAAGAAGTTGGACAATCTGAGGAAGAATGTGGCATCATGATTGTAGGAAAACTCATCAATAGCCTGCAAAATGCAGATAATAAAACTCTGTGACAGAAAACAAAGAGTATTTGAAGCATTTATTGTTGAAGCCCAAAGATTACAGTGTTCATTGTGGCTTATACACAACATTTAAAAAAATCCTCACAACTAGACTAGTAATAAATAGTATGATACATGGAGAAAAGATTAGAGTTGTCAACTATTTAATTTCAGTTGGATCCACATTCAACACATGTGGAAACAGCAATCAACAAATCAAATGACATTCAAATCAAATTGTGTTGGACAGTCTACTGGGGCCACAAAAGATCAGGGTTTTCTTGTTGAAGACCAAGGAGTGAACAACCTACATGCTGTGATTTTAAATTGCTTCATATGCATGTTGGAAATTGTACAGTGAGTAATTGATGCTTTTGAATTGTGGTCCTGCCAAAAGAACAAACAACTCTTATCTTGGAAGAAGGATAACCAGGGTGTTCCTTAGAAGCAAGGATAGTGAGACTTTTCCCTATGTACTCTAGGCATCTTATCAGGAGGAGGGCCATTACTGGGGAAAGACTTCATGCATAGAAGAATAATAAAGAGTGAAAGATGTATGGACATAATGGTTTCAATAGGGGCCTTAAGCAAAACATTTTGAGGAGAGAGCAGGATCAGGAAGGATTTGTTCTATTATGCATAGGGTCCCTGTGAGTTGGAGCTGATTTGATAGCATCTAATCATTAGAGAATTAAGTAATTATATCTCGGCTTAACAAATAATTAGGTTTAGAACCGATATGAAGATAATATTTAGGTTTTGTTGTTAGGTGCCATTGAGTTGAATACAACTTATAGCAACCCTATGAATAAAAGATCTGAACCCTATTCTATCCTGCACCATACTCACACTTCCTGACATAACAAAAGCCCCTTGAAGCAGTCACTGTGTCATTCCACTTGGTTGAGGGTCTGCCTCTCCTTTGCTGATCCTCTAGCCTTCCCATCATGTCCTTCTCCAAGGAATAGCCTCTCCTAGCAGCATGCTCAAAGTATGTGAGATGAAGCCCCATCATTCTTGCCTCCAAAGAACACTCAAGCCACACCTTCTCTAAGACATATCTCTTTGTTCTCTTGGCCATCCATGGGATGTTCATTGTTGTTCTCCAACACCACAGCTCAAAGGCGTCAATTCTTTTTTCTGTCATACTTATTCACTATCCAGCTCTCAGATGCATACGAAGTAATTGGCAAATCTATGTCCTGAATCAGATGCACCTGACATCACTACTCCTCAGTGATTTAGAGAGGTCCTTAATGGTAGATTTTCCCAGTGCAATGCGTCTCCTTATTTCCTGAGATCTAGGGTTATAGTTATAGTTAGCTTTAGAAAGTAAGTCTATTTATTTTGAGTTAGTTTTTTAAAATTTATTTTTGGTGAATGTTTACACAGCAATTTAGGTTCTCATTTGGTAGTCCCTACACAAATTTCTCTGAGGCTTTATATTTATCACAAAATGTCAACATTATCTTTAATCATGTTCTGCTTGTAAAATGTTGATTCTTAGAAATGAATCTTTGGACAGCTAAGCCAAGTCACTCCATGAGGAACCCCTGTGACTATTGCCCTAAAGGCACCCTTCTAACATGAAACAAACTACTGTAGGAGGCCATCTTTCAACCAAATGATATGCTGGTCTATATAATAATCCCTTCTGTGAGGAATGTATTCCTTACAACAACCAACTAAATGATGTCAAAGGACAGCATTTGCCTAAAAGCAAAGATAGGAAGATGGGGGGAAAGAAAAACTAGAGGATAGAAATAAGGCAATCCAGAATGAAAATTAGGAAAGCATTGACATATTGTGGAGATTGCAATCAGTGTCTCAAGAAACAATTTCTGTATACATTACTGAGTAGAAAACTCATTTACTGTGTGAATTTTTACCTAAAGAACATAAAAGCTGATGTCCCTGAGCATACCAGAGATATGCAAGCAAAAACAACCACCTAATTCTTCTCTAAATCAATCACATAGCAGGATTGAATTGATGACTAGACTTAACACCAAGCATTTGGAAAAGAGAGAGTCCATTTGTTGGTGTCATGGAAAAGTATAGGTACTAGCTAGTTTCTCCTGCTCTCCCATCCTTGTTTCAGGTACTTACTATGGTTAGTAATAGTAATGATTCTTCTTGAATTGTGTCATTCTTGCACAGGGGCCATGCTAATCTTCTCTGTATCGTTCCAATTTTAGTATATGTGCTGCCAGAACAAGCACTTCTTGAACTATGATTTGGCTATTCTGAGCTCTGAAAAGATTTGTAAATGGAATATATTAGAAGTTGGTGGTGGTGTTATGTACTGTTGAGTCAAAACCAATTCATAGTTGACCCTTTGGCAGATTTTCAGAGGCAGTAAATTGCACTGGAGGAGATTGTCCATACTTCTGCAGATGAGCTGATGTATTTGAATGGGTTGGTTTTGAATGGGCAGTGCAGCTTCTTACCACTAGGCCACCAGAGCTCCCTTATATTAGAAGAAGGAGTGTAAACATACAATAAAAACAGGATGGATGTAGTATGGTAGTCCTATTTGAAATTAGTGATCTAGGTTCAGTTGTCTTGAGGTTTCTTTACTCTGACCATTTCACTAACTTGTTTATTAGAAGTGAGAACTTAAGTAGAAAATATGCATTTAGAAAAATAGGAGTTAATTGTTTTGAGCTTAACTCTATTTTGCTAACAGGGATAACACTTAGTAATATTAAGAAATGAGAATGCGCCATACAGACTTCCATAGTGGTTGTACCCTTTTACACTCCCACCAACAGTGAATAAGGGTTTCAGTTTCTCCACATCCTCACCAGCATTTGATATTTGCTGTTCTGTTAAATTTTGCAATTCTTACTTGGGTGAGATGATATCTCATAGTTGTTTTGTTGCAAATAGAAATACCACTTGACCCAGCAATTTCACTACTGGGAATTTACCCTAAAGAAACCATAACTGTCACCCAAGCAGATATATGCACTCCCATGTTTATTGCGGCTTTGTTCACAATAGAAAAGAGCTGGAAACAACACAAGTGCCTATCAACAACTGAATGGGTAGAGAAGCTCTGGTATATTCACACAATGGAATACTATGCAGCATTGAAAAAAACAAGAAACTCAAGGTGTCTTAAACAAAATGGGTGACCCTCGAGGACATTATGCTGAATGAAATATCTCAGTCACAAAAGGACAAATTTTGCATAGGGCCACTGTTGTAAAATGGAACTGACATCAGGATTAAGGGAAGACAAAAAAGGAGGGGAGGAATGATGTTTATTGCACTGAAACAGATGAGGGAGAGAACTGTTTGAAAGGGACATATAAATGGGTGTTCTTGTCATTACAGAAGTCCAGAATGAAGGCTGCATAGTGGAGTGAACTTTCGGGGAGGGATTGCATAACAATGAAAGAGTTTTTATTTTTCTTTTCAAGGAGAGGAGTGATTTTGGGAGGAGGGGGTTGGCAGGGAGAAAAGTGCAACAATGAATGAAATCCTAAGTCGCTGTAAACTTTCATTATAATTAATTAAAAAAAAGAAGTGAAAACATTCTTCAGATTCAGACCTGCTGACCAACAGCAGGCTATTATCCTTGTTTTCCTTTTCATTAACATAAAAGTTTATAAACACTTGTTCTTCTTTTCTCTTATGTTAAAGTGAAGTAATTACTACAGTATCTTTAAAGTTTAAGAAACATGAGAAATTGATATTTTATAAATTTTTTTGAAGTATTTTTGTTTTTTTTTATATACAGAATACAGAAAGTTTCTGTAAAGTCTAAAACATTACAATTACTATGTACATTGGTACTAGTTGTCAGGGTGGAAGGAAAGAAGGGAGCCAGGGACGGGAGGA